>NW_010394584.1:33333-39538 GCF_000710305.1 Buceros rhinoceros silvestris
TCAGCAGCCTGCTAACATACATCACC
Source organism: Buceros rhinoceros silvestris (assembly GCF_000710305.1). Classification (NCBI taxonomy): domain Eukaryota; kingdom Metazoa; phylum Chordata; class Aves; order Bucerotiformes; family Bucerotidae; genus Buceros; species Buceros rhinoceros. Next base: position 33,360 of record NW_010394584.1, read on the forward strand.
AAGGACAGGCAATCAAGTGGTTATCTCTTAGGGTCTGCTTTGGAGCTAGGAGGACTTCTGACTTAAAACGCCACAGTGGCTGCTTGCTGGAACTGTGCAGGGCCCTGCTTACTGCATCACACTCCTTAGGTGTGCTGTCAGAGCTGACTGCCTGAAGCTGGAGTAGAGAGGCTTGATAGTATAGGTTGCTGTACACCACCCTGGAAGTCATATGGGTGCATTCGTATGACACAGAGGATACGAACTTTGTTGCAGTTGAAGGGTAAGCGAACAGTACCTGTGTGTGACCAGCTGGCTAAGTTTAACAGGGCTGCTAAGCAGGCCGGTAACAGACTATTGAGCATTGACTGCTTTTAGTTAATGGCATCATGATAGTCCTGCAGACTGTTACTAGCCTCTGAAAATAAAGATTTTTCCCTTATATTGGCAGTTTAGATTTCTCTTCCTTCCATATTTAGTCACTGAATTGATGACACTAAAAAAACATTTTTAGAGCACGTTCAAATATAATTCTCTTGAATTGTAACGCAGTCTTCTAAATGAACTGATCGTGTTTGAGCGTACCTTTGATTTGGCTTAGTGTCATAGGGAGAGGTCCTGGAGTTTATCGTAACTAAGCTCAAATGAGTTCTGCTTTTCAAAATTCAGGACTTTTCTCTATTGTTTTTAATAAACTTGTTTAGCACTTTATATGTGCTGTTGTGTTGCCTGGATTGTTTTTGCTGAGCAGCTTGGCGTTGGCTTAATGTATATGATCAAGCCCAGGTATGCAATTTCAGCAGCGGCATCTTGGACGCAGTGGTTTCACTGAGTGCTGCGATGTGCGTACTCGGGGCAGGTAATAAAGATGCAGTTTGGCATACCTCCAGGCAGTCACAGTACTGTAGCTGCGCTGAATGGCCCCCATCATTGTAAAATGATGTCCATTTATGTATCCATTACTAAAGAAGTTACAGCTGTGAGGAGTGAGGGGTTGATTTTTGAAATAAAAATAACAAGTTTATTAGTCTGGCAACACGTCAGATTTCTTGATACTCTTTTATGTTGTCATGACTTAAAACGAAGGCTAGATTCCAAAGGCGTGTGTTCTTCTGTCACCAAATTGTGGATGCACGCTTGTGGCTGGATTACTGTTGAGAGGGAAAAAAACCCCAACACATTACACTAGTCTTAAAGTTGATGATATTTCATAATAGCAGATTTAAGTGATGTATGCGATCAGGCTTTTTTATTTCTTATAACATGAGAAAATGTAATGAAGCAAATTTTACCTACTCGTTCAGTATGTTAGTGGGTACTCGCAGAGAGGTGTTTCCTAGCACAATGTTACAGCTAAATGATCTCCTCAGAAGATGGTTTTAAAGGTTTTTCTACCTTTCACTGTGACTCAGAATTTGAAGGAGATTGTTCTGTCAATTCCAATTCTAATAGACATTCCTTAGCTTTCTGGCACTTAGACTGTAATAAATTACATTGAAATGCAAGACTTCTGCCATATTACAAATAATTTGTTGTAAAGCTGAGTACCATCTTTGGTATTGCTTTTAGAGGTTAGACTAATATACTCGTAACATTATACATACAGTAAACGTATTACTGGTACAACAGTTCTTGCAAATGTATGTTTAATATATTATGGTCCCTAAAGAGCCAGGTTGCCTGTGTAGCTGCCAATTGCTTCCATATCACTTGAGAATTTTGCTAATTCATTGTGTGTATACTGCATATGTATGCTATATGAACACTTTGATTCCTGCATAGAAACCGTACAGCTATATTTGCCTCTAGAGTTCAGGATGTTCAAATACACAAGACAGATTATGTAATGCAAAATAATAGGCATGATTGCAAATCTGTTTAAAAGCAGATGGTTGAGATAAATGTACAGTCTCAAAGAATATTTTTTATTTTATTTCAAGTATTGGGAGTCTTGTACATTTGGCTTTTTAAATACTGTAAATTGTTTGTTTATTCTTGTAAAATTCAGATAGGACAGCTCTAAGTATAGATTGTTTTGCATAGATGCGTTTAGCCCAGCACCTGCTGGTAACCAAGGCCCTCCTCCAATGATGGGTATGAATATGAACAACAGAGGAACTTTACCTGGCCCTGCAATGGGTCCTGGTCCTTCCATGGGACCAGAAGGAGCTGCAAATATGGGAACACCAATGATGCCAGATAATGGAACAGTGGTAACGTATCATAAATTTAATTACTTTGAATAGCTGTTGTGTCTCATGGCCAGTTCTTGTTACCAAAGATATTTTCACGCTGAGTACGAACATGTTACATGTTTTTCAGTCTGTTAAAAGTAATAGATAAAACTTGTTCATGCATATAATTTACAGCCCAGAAGGGAAGTCTTTATTTTATATTAATATAAAAATCCTACTTCCCTTGGGAATGGGGCAAGTTCTTTGATCAGTAACCAGACTTGAAATTGAGATTAGAATGTACAGCATTTGTGGCAAAACTGTGAATGTATGATCTGTCATGAAAAACTCACTGACGGAAGGAAATCACTTCCGTGAAATGAAGGAGCGACTTCCCGGAGTTACCTGCAAATGTAGGCAGATAACTCTGCTTACAGAGTTTGCTGAATTTTCTTGAGTGAAACTAAATTCTGTGTATTAGCTTGTTGGGGGATTTTTATGAACAGTTAAATGTTGGAAGCTATGTAGTGTGAAGATATCTTTGTGTAAATTATTTCATTTTTTAAAGCAACTTTAGCCTTTTTTTGTACTTCCTTTCTAACACTGTTGAAAGCATGAGATTATGACAGGAACTACAGCACTTAGAAAATAAGTATGCAAACAGCTGTTAGGGATGTCTGTCGTATCAGTACAGGAAAAATAGTATTGCCAGCTGGTAAAGGTGGTGGGAGATTTCTTGTATACAACTGGAATTTTTTATCAAGAGCAGGTATGCTGTTGGGATGCAGTTAAAGCACTGGCCATTTTTCTCTGTTTTCATAGCCAGTCACTTTTCCTAGCTGTAATGTCTTATGTAGAGAAACAACTATATAATTTTTAATCTGATTTTTACATATTTTTCTGTATTCTGTAAATAGATATTTGGAGTGTGCTAGTGGTGGCGTGATGTAAGGAGTGTGTAGTATAAACAGTGATTCCGTTAGAGTTTTATTGGAACACAGAAGCATTTTGTAGCTGTATTTTATTTTTTATATGTGGCTTCTCAACAGTATCTGTCTGTGATTGAGCAATCTGTATAATGACAGTTGGACAAAATCCTTTGTTCCTTAGAGGAAAATGAGATTTTGAGCACAAAATAAATGAGCCTGGTCTTCACTAGTTAAAGTAGAAGGTCTGATTTCACATCATAGGAGCCAGCTCACAAAGACAAGGGGATGCTTTTCATAAAATAATGTTTTCAGAGATGCTTTTGCTGGACACCACTGTGTAACTGGTCATCTCTGGAACATTCCCCCCCTGAAAAAGAGGTGTAAGGAGAAGAACACAGTATCATAAATCATGGTATTTATCTCAAACTGTTGTTTTTCTACAGGAAGTCATTCCAGGTATGAAAATGTAGGAAATATATTGACACTTTAAAATGCATGTTTAAAAAAAATTCGGTTTTTGATTTGCATTTTCCTGTGCATGCTACTGAAGGACAAAGTAGAGCTTGGGGGTTTTTCCCATTTTGGACTTTCAAGGTTTTTAATTTGGAAGGCAGTCCCCACATAGCCATATTGTATTTTTTCTGTTGTTGGAAAGATGCTTTAAAGATCCTTTGAGGGGTGGCTACTAAAACACTGTAAGAGTTAATTTCAGTTTCCACTGAGGGAAATGGAGAATATGCTTTGTAGATCACAAATAAGAGTTTTCATTTTTTCAATTGGATGTTTTTCTGAAGTTTTTTAGGGGAAGGTTGAATCAATCTTCCTTTTGCTCCTCTATAGTCTTTTAAAACTAAGAACATAACAATTTAAAAACAGTGCACCCCCTCTTTACTGTAGCTAGTTAATTCCTGCAATTTGCTGGAGAGAGGGATCCTTGTTCAAAAGAGGACTCAACTTTTTGTCCAGAAGTCAAATGGTAAAAATTATCACAAGTATGTGATAAGCTACTTGTTGAAATTCATATCCATTACTAAAAAGCATGAGTTAAAGATAATTTTTAAACAATTTTTTACCAGTGCTGCAGATTTTGAGTTACTTTGGGGCGGTACTATATCTTTATGCAGCTGTTGAAGTAACTTTTTTCTTGGTCAGTAACAGATTTTCAACAATGTACTTCTCTTCAACTGTGATCTAAGTTGCTCTATTTTAATCTGTGTAGATATAATGCTGTTTTAGAATAATATATCTATATACGAATTAGCAGACTTGAACTGTTGCGTCCTACTACTCTTAGTGGAGTTACTTTCAGAAGAATTCTTCTCTGATTTGGGTATATAAATAAAGTGCTGTTCTTGAATGTTTTTGTTGAACTCTGAATACCCGGGCAGTTACTGCAGACCTCTGTACAGAAGGAATTTTTCTGAAAGCATAACTGTCCTCCACAGGTGAATGATGAGGTTTTTCAAGATTTATTTATGCTTTTAATGGTTCATGTTATATTGAGTTAATGTTTTAAATTGTGTCATATAGTGTTCTGTTTTTAAACACTTGCACTTAAACGCTGAAGTGCTGAGATGCATGTCTTCTAAGTCTTAAATGGTATAGCCAAATAAATCTGTGTAGGTACATATATACCTTCATTGATATTAGGTACAGAACTAAGGAAGATAAACATGGAACATTAACTGGATTTTTATCTTAGATTTGTATTTCCAATTAAGCTTTTTTAAAGTAAGCATAGTCCAGTTATGCATTTTGTTACTAGTTGGTCACTTTAACTGAATTGGTCGTAGAAGTGCAAAGAGATTCCTGAAGTGTCATGGCAGGGGCTTACTCCAGGTAGGAGTAAGGTATGGACTGAAATATCCACAGATACGTGAGTGCCTAAGTCTTCAGGAAATAAGAAATACTAGAAATACGAAAGCTAGTTTTTTTTTTTCCCCTGGTTTGACGTTTCTGTCTCTCATTTTATTTAAGGGAGAAGCATTGTAGTTGGTATGTAAGGCAGAATAGGGCTGATGTATAAAATTATTATTTGCTGTCTCTTCTGTTACACAGAGTATGTATTGCTTCTGATGTGCTTGAAAGGATAAAGTTACATTCAGTGTCAGTTGGTCTTAATAGCATTAAGTTTTTAATTTTTAATTTACTTTTGAAAAGTTGGAGCGTAACATTAGCACTCTCTAATTTCCAGCTCTTTTTCCATAATAACTAATTGAATTGCTCCTTTCTTCCCTCTATGTGTGATCCTGATTCTGCTGGACTATCTGCTGAACTTCATGACAACATCACTTGTGGTCTTTGTTGTAACTCACATTTGGTGTGTTCCAAATGGACTTGTATTAGCACAATGAGAGATTCCCTCAAGGAGGTCCATCACAGATGGGTTCACCTCTGGTTAGTAGAACGGGCTCTGAAACTCCTCAGCCGCCAATGAGTGGTGTAGGTGCCGTGAGTGGTGGACCCGGTGGCTTTGGTAGAGGAAACCCAGGGGGCAACTTTGAAGCACCCAACAAGCGCCGCAGATACTAAAACTTAACTTCATTCCTTACTGTTTAGAAATTCCAGTAGAACTATACAGTGATATGCCTTTATAATTTTAGCTGTTATCTGGAAACGGTTTTATTGTTATTGTAGTCTTTAAAACAGTTTCTTTTGTAAAACTTTTTTTGTATTTAGTCATAGGCTTTGTAGTATAGAGCAGAAATGATGCGGATCATGATGTAAGGCAATGTGTTTGTGACTCTAGCAAAATACAATGTGTGACTATGCTGTAAAACGTGCAGTTATCTGATTACAATAAAATATAAAAATAACTTGAAAGGATTTTGGGAATGTTATTACTAATACTGGGTGAGAATAAGTTTTTGCTTAATTATAAGTGGTATCATTTTCATTCTTATTTCTACTGTGTGTCAAAGTTCCATTCTTAATAGTGAATTTGTTCAGCTAAACTGCATGTTGCAGTACATACTATGAACTGCTTTTGTTTGTTTTGCCTTTTGAAGAGTATAACATTTTATAGAAATTGTTCTCAAGGATACTGTGTCCCTGCATCTCAGTCTCCCTTTACAAACGTAGTCTATGACTTATAAAC
>NW_010394585.1:0-1387 GCF_000710305.1 Buceros rhinoceros silvestris
ATAATAATATTTAATATAGTAATAAATCATGTGTATATATACATAAATTTAGAAGTTCCCTGCCAGGCATGGGAAACTACTATTTTTGGGATTTTTTTCATTTTGAATGTAAGGCAGAGACTTCCAGGAGTTACTCAGGTGGTTACTCCTCAGATCAGTCAACAGATAAACGTCCTCTTTGCTCTCGTATTTTTTAAATTGATTTGCAAAATTTCACTTTCTAATCTGCCCCCTTAACCCAAGCTCATCAGTCTGCTTCAGGCTGGCTCCTGATTCTTTGAATGATCAAGTAGGCTTCCTCTCTTTGTTCCTCTGCTAAAAATACAAACCGATCAACAAAGCTGCAATTAATATTTTCCTGTCATCCTGTCCTTCTCTGTATCCAGCTTTCAGATCAAGCATGGCTATTCAGATGTGAAGAAGGTGCTGCTTCATGATTTTACCCTTTCAGTTCTGTAACGGTTGGGTATGAAAAAAAAAACAAAACAATCTCCAAGAAGGAAAGACTCAATAGTGCCATAATGTTAGCAAGACTTTCAATTTGATACTGTGGGTTCTGTTTGTTTGGTTGTTTTTTTTAAATCTGATCTTCTGGAGGCTTTTATTTCTGAGGATGATGAAAATTAGCCCTCTGGGAAACGATTCCTCCTCAGTATAGCTCTTTAATTGGCCTGCCTGAGCCCTTTAATAATGTTACTGCATCCTAATTGGAAGTCACTTGAAGGCAGACTAGGTTTTGATTGTGATTGATTTAATAGATCCTCATTGTAGCTGGTCTTGAGAAACCTGTCTTGCCCTGGAATGAAGTTATTAATAGGCTTTGCTGTATATTGCTGATCCTTGGCTGGTGTGGAGGTGCAGTCCTCAGGATTTAATTTGGCCACAGTGTGTCTCGCGGTGATTTGTTCTGCAAATTGGGTGCAATTGTGGAGGAAACAGCAATGGTTTCTTCTGCAGGACATCCTCATGGAGCACAGGGACCATGATGTCAGGAGTCGCTGATCCTCTACCCACAACTTGCTACCACAGTAGGTCTCCAGCGATCTGCAGAGCCTGGTAGTTGCAGCCTCCTGTAACTCCATCTTTTGCTAGGGGAGAATTTGCTTAAATGGGCTAAACTGAACTGTAGTCATGCTGAGGTGTGTAGCCAGGACCCTCTGAAGGTACCTTTCCAGATGTGTTTAGGGGATATTCCCTCTTCTCTAGGCCTTTATGCATGTTTTAATGTGCCTGTAGATTTCTCTGCGACAGCTTCCACCAGTGGCGATGAAGTTAGGTCTAAATCAATGTAGAAAAGGGTCAGAATTTGGCCTTCTCTCACTATATATAGCAAGAAACTAGGAGTTACTCAGCATCCTTTCTTCACCCCACTGGGGCACATGACATT
>NW_010394585.1:1476-9875 GCF_000710305.1 Buceros rhinoceros silvestris
TTCCTGCTCACTGGCTCAGTTAAGCTACAGTCTAAAGTTGAACAGCATTAATTTTAGTTTATAACTGGAGTCTGAATAGCGGCCAGAGTCATAACACGCTCTCTCTGACAGATTCACATTCTGAAGCTTTAAGTCCAAGGCATCTTTTCAGCAAAACCATTAAAAACTGAGTTAAGAGTAACGGATATTAAAATGTCAATCAGTTTCTTTTAATTATGCCTGTAGCAACCTAGGACAGCTGCTGATTTCATTTTGAGAATGCTGTCACTTTTTGACAGGTTAGAGAGAAGCCTGGGCTGGAGGGATGCCTGACCTGCAAAAGCACCAAGGTGGTGGCAGGCTTGTTGGACTAAAACTGACCGTTACCTTTCTGTAGCTTCCTGCTCCTAGCCCAGACCACGAGTAGCAGTTACTCCATCCAACACGCTCTAATCATAAAGACTCGTGTTAACCTTTTGTACTATGTGGTGACCAGTACGACCCAATTTCCCCTCTGCTTGCGGTGACCAAATGTGCCGCCCGCTTCATCCAGCGGCTGACCTTGGAGGTCTCCCGCACAGCTGCAGAGCAGCTCTGACCCCAGGCGTAAGACCCAGCTGCCTGTGCTTTCCCTGGTGTAGCGTGGGACACACTGTTTCAGTGATGTAAAATGCTGCCTGACCCCGTAAGCGTGGTGTTCATCAGCTAGCTGCTTTAACATCTTGCTGAAACTCATATTTAAATTTCCAAGCAAGTGAGCTTTGATTTCTTACGATGTAAGAGAGCAAACAAGTTGTGTAAGGACCCTGGCTCTTACCTACAGAAAGCATTAAGGAACACGTCCTGGTCCACAGGAGCCTTACCACCTACTTGAGCGGATGTAAGACTCAGCTCTGTGTCTAAGCTCTGACGCACTTTGTGCTGGCAGACGCAGAAAGATTTCACTGGCACACATGATGAATTTACACTGCTTGGCTACACATCACTTGTACTCATTCCTCTTCCAGCTGTCACGGGCTCTCATGCTGTGCCAGTCGTACCAGCTCTTCAGCGTCCTTCTCCGTCATCCCTTTTGAGGGACTTGCATCTGCCTGCCCCGCTTTTGCATTACCCTTTGTCTCATTTGTAGTGGCAGTAAATGAAAAATGCAAAGTGCTGAGTCACAGGGTAACGGTAACAAAAACGTCATTTGTGCCGGACAAATTAGCACTGCGCTGCCTATAGCACGATGAGATGACTGACCTCCTGCACAAAGGTCTGTCAAAGGTGGAATGTGTTCTGCATCTTGACATTGTTGCCTTCCGCTGAAGCACGTTCTGCAGCATCAGCTTGCTGCCCAAGTGCCCGAGATGGCCGTAACCAGCAAGCTGGGGCAATGCGCAGCTCCCTGGAGCTCGCTGCTGTGGCACCTGCTCAGCCCCTCTGTATAGGTCCCGGCCACCTCTGCTGCATCTGTGCTGCCCTCCTCTGCCTCTGTCTGGGAGGCATCTCAGTGGTCTCTGCTGCCCTGGAGTTGAGTCACAGGGTGAAATGCAAGATTTTGTGCTCCTCCTGATGGCTGGATGCAGGGGAATGGTGGAGAGATGCTGCAAGATTACCAGCAGCATTATGCTTTGTTTTCTGTGAAGAAAGTGGCTGGCTTCAGATGCACACCACCAGCTTGGTGCAGATGCAGAGTGTCTCAGAACACTGATCTCTGTGTCCTTGGGGTTGGGGAGGGGTCACACTTGTAGTCCAGCTTGTTCCCTGGTACCTGGTAAATAATCAGACGACTCATGATGGAGAGCTGATTTTGCAGCTAGAGGGCCAGGATGCTCAGCCATGGACCATCCTATACCCACATAGCTTCAGCAGAGCTCCAGCAGCTTGCCTGGAGCCACAGTGACTCAGGGTGTACTGACCACGCAGCAGCACCAGCAGCCCCGCTGCCTCTGCATGACCCCGCAGACACAGGAGTCCACCAGGCCACTTGGGATGTGAGGGTGTGGGAATGCAGGGGACAGGGGAGCAGGGAAGCTTTGGACATGAGTGCTGGGGTTTGCTGTGAGTGTCCAGGAGCAGGTGAAGACGGGAGAAGGGACAAGAGTGGTGTGTACCCCTACAGAGAGAAGCACAACCTCAAATAAGAAGCAGGGGTTATAGTGCATGGGGCTGGAGCTGGTAGACCTTGTCCAGCCATAGGCGTGCACATCAGGCATAGTTGATTAGATCTGGTGAAATGGTGGGTGAAAAACTAATGCTTCTAAGGACAGGAGCTGGCTGAAGATTCAACTGTGGTGTGCTAGAAGGGCCAGGGCCTGCCCCCCTTGCACGGCTCCGGTGCACCAGCTCAGGTGCAGGTGTCCCCAGCCCACAACAGGGTAGGGCAGGCAGCAGGGTGAATGCTATGGCTGCTCCCAGCTCATTTTGGGGGCAAGTGGATCATGGAGAGCTCCTGGGGACGCGTTGCAGTCTGGAGGAGAGCGAAACAGTGATGTGTGCTGCTGATCCTCGTGGTTTCTTCTCTGTTTTTGTGGGTCTCTGTTATACTTGTTTAGCTGATGGATTTGGAAAGTCTCCTTCAGGGCTGGGACATGGTCTGGTGAGAGAGCCGTTGCTGGGGTCAGTCGCCGTAGTCAGGAGCAGGCTGTGATTTCTTGGTCACTTTCATCAGGCTCAAGTACAAGAGAGCACTTGGTGCATTTGCTCTCTCCATCTGTGCTGGAAACCAGACTGGCATTTGAAGCTCATGGAAACAGTAAACATGGAAATGGCCCATGTGGGTATTCATACAGAGGAAATAAAATTAGAAAGAAGCTCCTGCAAATAGTCTGAGTGCCAAAAAGTTCGCGTGAACCAGCAGAGGTTTAGGGCAGATTGAAATGAAGAGCTTGTTCCTCTCACATTTGCCTGACTCGTGAAACAATTCTGTAAATCTAACGGGAGTGCCTTCATAGGTTTGTCAGCCCCGAAAACAAAACCTCTAGCTTCTCCTAGTTAAAAGAGTCAAAATCTTTCTGTTTTTCCAAGCTTTAACCTCCTTTGCCCGAGACACCCTTCACATGCTTGGTCACCACCACACGCTGTGCAAGCACCTGGGCTTCAGGGGCATCCTCTGTTCCCAGAGATCTTTAAGGCAGTAAAATCCCTGAAGGTCCTTCAGTCAAACCTCTTTATTCTTTTTCTCTATTCTTTTCATACAGGCTTGCTTTGCAGTTACGGGCTGTGACTTTCAGCATGGCTGTGCCCTGGATTGCCCAGTGCTGGGGGGAGGTTTTCTACATGAATTGCTCTTTATAAATAAACCCATGACAACAGCAATGAAAAATGCAGGCTTTTGCTGTAAAAGTGCATCAGCTACTTCTTACTCTTAAAGGATTCTTCCACCATATCATCACAAATCATCATTCCTTCCTCACTGCTGTGTTGTCTGACAACAGTATTTTTATAGATTCAAAAGGAAGATGTGTAGAAGAAACCAATAACTATACAGGATTCTCGAAGTCTGTTGAGCAATTGCCCCCTGGAAAGAAAAGCTTTCCAGCATATGCACATGAGTTTTAACTCTTGGCTGCTGTTTAAATTAAATTGGTGTATCTGGTATCACTCTGGCCTTTTTTTGCCTGGTTCTAGGATGCTGAAGATCTGCTTTTATCTCCCCATGGTGTACATCAGCACAAGCTGCTTCTTTGCACTGCAGTGCCCTAGAGCCAGAGAGGAAAGCTGAGGGTAGGAGGGTGTTAGGCTGAGGCTAGAAGGGAAGGTTCTCTGGATAACGCCTCTGGGCTAAGAGCAGTAGATGTGGAGCAGGATCCTGTTGCAAAGTAAAATACCCAGCATGGAAAGACAACCTCTATGACCACAGGCTGAGCGAGGGGGAAATGGCCTCAGCCAGGCTATCCTTGTCTAACAGGTCTGGCACACAGCAAGCAGCCAGGTGAGGGTTTGGTATTGGTTTGGTATTCCCCACGGCTGTCCGTCCTCTTCACACGTGGTTATCTTTCACTGCTGAGGGTCTGAGACTGCTTTACGGGTACTTGGCAAAAGGTGTTTACGCCTTGTCTGCTGGCCTTGCCTCAGTTCAACATTCGTCATCAGCCCTGTCTCACACCCGCAGGATGCTATGCACCTCATGGTTCCTCCGTTCAAGCTGCTGCAAGATTTACTAGCTCTCCAGCAGCTGTTAATAATGATGCATTTGTCATGTGCTGTTTAATGAGCACGGAGCATGAATCACAATAAAGGAGAGGAAGACAACTGAGGTACATGTCACTTGATATACCAGCAACGTGGCCGTGAACATAAAATACTTGCATGTACTAGCCACGCAACTGCAAGGTCCCTATTAATATAGTGCGCGGCTGAATAATCCCGGGAAGAGCACGGCTGTGCTGATGCTGCCTTTTCCCCACCAGCACAAAGAGCGGTGGATTACCTGACCTTGGAGGGATAGCTTTTTTTTTCTCCTCCAGACTTGACACCCACCCAATTGATACCTGTTATCGCAGAAGAGCAAATAAAGAGCACGTTGCCTGCCTTGCAAAAGCCAAGCCAAGGGCAAAGCCTGCCGTCATCTTCATTGATGTGTGCTGGCAGTGTTTGATGCCGGCTGGATTAGCTTGTTTAATTTGCTCGCTGTGTGCCTCTCAAAGCGATAACCACATTGAAATAACCGGGGTTTGGTTAGTACTGATGTGCTTGTTATTCGCGAGTGTTGGTTTGGGATACAGCTGCTCTGAGGAGTGCACGTGAAACCTGTGTTAGCCATCGGGCTTCCTACTGGACAGATAGGTGGTCAGAGAGGGCCCCTGCCTGATGTTCCTCAGGCAAAGACAAACAAGCAGCACATCCCTGCATTTCAGAGTGCCCTGATGTCACGTGGCAGATCTGTGGCAGCTGTCTCCTCAATCCCAGGTGGGACCCGTGGTTATTTTCCGTCCAAGCACCTGGCATGCCAAGTGATGGGGATGTCTTGTGGCTTGTCCTTGATGTACAGAGCCTCGCAGCCTTCCTTCTCACTGCGTACAGCACCCAGGTCAGGCCTCCCGGCTGCAGCTGATGGCTATTTCCAAAATCTCAGGTCTGCTAAGGGAGAAAAACTCCTCGGCTCAGCAGCTGAGGAGCCAAGCGCCCACTGATCTTCGTGCTGGGATGTGTCAGTTTGATACTGAAAAAAATAAATTAAACTTGCCCCAAAAATGTGAGACTTGTGTTGATGCGATTTTCAGTGCCACTGACCTGTGCATTAGTTGGCTGTCTACAGTTTTGCTGCATACGAGAATCTTAGGGCTTCAGAGAGGCTAAATTGGTGTATGAAGAAAGAGTAGCAATGCTGCTGCCTAGCTTGCGGTTTAGAGGGCACTGGGAAGTGCCGTATTTTAAAATGACGGGCAAATACTGTGAGTGAACTGGCCATATTTCAGAAAGGCACCTGTCTGAGTAAATGAGACCCAAATGTTTTTCAAAATATCAAACCCTACCAGTAGTAAATGGATGGAGGGTTAATTTTGCCATTTTGAGGAGTCAGTAGAACACATCCTGCCCTTCAAATACTGCAGCCTCTTACCCCAGTACAACTATTCCCTGGTTCAGCTTTGTGCTGCACAGTTGGAGACTTCTGTGATGTGCTGCCACCTCAGTGGTAAGTTAGGAGTGACTTCACCTAAGTTCCTAGGTACCGTAGTACTCCATGAGTGCCACTTTGATGGGCCAGTATGTCCTAGGCAGCTCAGTGCTTGCTTCCGGCCTCTCTCAGCAAAAGGAGACTATGATGAGGTTATTTTTCTCATCGTTTAGCCTCGCCGAAGACCTTAGGATTATGCTGGTGTAAATCTGGTGGCACAAAGAGTGTCAGAGAGCCAGTGTTAACCGATTGCTTACTGCAGCCTTTCCCTCTAAGGGGGCAGCCCTTGGGTCTCGCTCCTCCACCCTAATGCCTCTTTCTACAAAACATGCAGAAACTTAATCCCCTCAAAGGCACCTGCTTTCTGTCGAATCTCAAGTCAGCTCAAGACAGCTAGTGGGGAGGGCCGGAGAAAAAGAAGTTAAAAGCGTTGCCTGTACGCGCGTGGAGTACAAGGGCAAACCCCTCATGTCTTACAAAGCCAGGTGGCACCATGTGTGAAGGCAGGTGGCACCACCTGCCCTGGAGAAGTCTCTGTGCACATGCTCTGGCTCCCTCGTGGACATGTGGGAATCTGCCCTGATTCAGCTCTTCTAAACCAACCAGCACGTTTTCACAGGGGTGGCATTATGCGGTTGTTCCAGCCTTGGATTGAGTTCCTGCTGGGTCCTGAACAGAGGTAGAGCCCTTGTCCAAGGCCCTTCAAATCCAGAGCACCCATAGCCGTGGGGCTTTGCTTGTGAGCCGCTTGGGGAAGCTTAGTGGTCCATCCTCTGGTGGTGTGCATGAACAACATCGTGGGTCGTTCTCCTCCTTTCGGGACTTGATGTCCTGCCAGCTGTGATTAGGCAGCTCAGCAGGTATTGCTGGGATGGGGTTCCTGGCACAGCTCCTGCCCTGCCGCGTGATGTTTTGCCTTTTTGCTGTGGTGCCGATGGGATGCCTGATGCTTTGAGACAATGTTCTCAAGGGTTGTGGTGGTGGTAAACACTGAATCCAGCCTGAATAGTCCAAATACTGTAGCACGCTGCAGAGCGCTTGAAAAATGACATCACATGCAAAAGAGCAGCCAAGCTGGGGAAGTTAGACTTTGCTTTTGGCAGGCAAAGAGGGCAGGGAGACAAAGCACAGAAATGAGCTTTTAAAGAATTTTCTAAGCAAGACTGGCTGGTTTTACCAGGGAGGATCCTCTCATATGCTTCTACTCAGAGTATATTGAATAATCTGATTTTAGGATGAAATTGCCCGTTTCTCTGCATCATATTCTGTTCTGGTCCTTTTAATGCCATCGGTAGTGAGAGAAGAAAAAAGCTCTGTCATAAGTTTTTCATCTAGGCTGTCTGGTCTCCTCTGCAGGGGTGGGCTGGCACTGTCCTGCCTGCTAGTCTGTGCCTCTGTAATGACTCTTTTAAGAGAAAGAGTTTTCTATTATTTATGCTGCATTTTTCATGCTTTGTCTCTCATGTGGAAGAAGTTGGGGTATATTTTTTTCAAAAAGCTTTCTTTCTAAGCTTGTGTGGTATTGGACAGGCACAAAGAAAAAGCTTCCATCTCTTCAGGATGACACAAATTCCTGGAGTCTGACACTGATTGGCTAGAAATTGTGTTTGGTGGTGGAACATTTCTTTCTTGGCAATGGTGATTTTCATGAGCTTTCTCTTCCTACATACTTCCAGTTAACTATCATTATTCATACACAGCATGTGCACATACAAACTGCATAACAGTTTTTGTCGAACAATGCCAGACATATGGCTAAACGCTCGTTCTATCATCGCCATAACCCGTTTCCTTCCGGTTCTTCCACCTCGCAACTTTCTTTTTCTTTTCTACCGCGTAAGAGATTTGGAGCAGGGAGCACACGTGCCTTTTCTGCTTCAGGAGCCACCTAAGACATTCGCGGATACTGAAGAATGGCTGTTGACCAGTGATGTGTAACAAGGATTGCTGAGCCCCTGAGGACCTTCAGAGTCTTTGGCCTCAGTCTTTCTGTGGGAGCAGTCACTTGCAAACAGTCTTCCCAAGGCTGAGACACATTCCTCCCTTGCAGAGAGAAGATTGTGGCAGGCAGCTTATGAGCCTCCCATGGATGAGGGTGGAGTTGCAGACAGCTGCACCGTGGCAACACACCAGCAAGGTGAGTGCCTGCTTGTGCAGGAGAGGCAGGACCCTGCTCCCTGCCGGGTGAGCTGCTGCCCAGGGGTCTTGTACACAGGCCAGCAGCCCTGCGGGGGTTTGGCATGAGGGAGACAAGGCTCCCTTGGTGGCTCAGCTGCTCCAGGTGTGACACATCCAGTAGATGGGCTTTCTTGGAGCAGCATGAGTGTCATCTCTTGAAACAAATGATTGGGTTTGGTTTGCGGTGATGAAGCAAAGGCAACCAGCCCCTTGGTCTGGAGGAGTTCCTGGCCCTTAATGCCAGGTTTCCTAGACACAGTGGAATGGAAATGGGTTCTTAAGCCCGTAATTCCCACAAGAGGCCTTGCAGTGTGTCCAGGTCTTGCATGTCTGTTATGGTTTCAGAGCTCAGCTTTGATACCACCGAGCTATGGCACAGCACAGCGCAATTCACTACTTATTTTTCACTGGTGAAAAAGGCACCTTTATGAGTTTTCATATCTGGTATAAATAAAACCGTGCTTATGCAAGCCACGACTGAACCCAGATGAAAAGATGAAAAAGGACAGCCACGGAGAGGGAGAACCCACTTCTCTAGCTACAACTGACACTTGCTGCGATCTGTGAGCATAACTGGATGTGCCGGGGGCCCTGATGTCCTCAGCAGTTGTGCGCACAGGGCAGTGTGAGTGGCTGGGGG
>NW_010394585.1:9986-12216 GCF_000710305.1 Buceros rhinoceros silvestris
GGGCACAGCTGCCGTACCAGCCGGCGAGCCCCGGCCAGCTCTGGAAACCCGCCTGTGACAGGGTGTGGGTTCTCAGGATTTGGGGAATGCTGTTCCCAAGAGGCCCTTGGGAGAGTTAATGCTTTGCTAGGTAGGTGCTTATACTGGAGATGGTACCTGCGGTCTATTGCTGTTCAAAACGAGACAACCACACAAACAACACTGGAAAAAATCAAAACCAAACAAAAATATCTTTCATCACCAAAATTACCCTCTTTCCTTTTGTTCCTGTCTTTCGTGTGTCCCATTGGGAATGGCTAAGTGAATATCGAATGTCTGACAAAGCCACTCTGAGAAGGCACATACAGGCGGAGTTGTGATAAGCGGTGCGGTGACCTCTGATCTCTTACGTTGATCCCAGTTTGTCATCCAGCATTAAAGGCTGGCTCTGGACTTTGCGGGAGTCCCTCTAGACCGGCTATAAATCCTCCTGGGGCATCTAAGTGCCTGTGGATGGATTAGAGGAGTCTGACAGAGATATACATTATTGTGGGAAAAAGTTAGGAGACACAATTAGTGCTACAGTTAGGCATCCCAGAAGAGTTTCACAAATTCAAATCTTCCCCCCTGCAGGCTCGCTTTAGCTTGTGATCCCTGGCATGGTAAGTGAGAGATGCTGTGTTTATAGTGGTTGTGGCCATGCTGCCATCTTTGGTACTACAATTAAGGCTTGAAAGCCAAATATCTTACTGATATATCTCACAATTGGCAGATCTGTTACGAGAATCTTGTTCTTAAGCTAAAAATGTAAATATTTTGATAAAAGGGGAATAAAAAGTAGTACATCTGTGTTGACAGCATTGAGAAGCCACCCTGTCTATGAGTAACTTATTTTTTCACTCGCTTGCTGAGGCTTTGCGTCAGGCAGGCAGTCTTGAGCTTAAAGACTGCTGCAGTCATTGACATGTTCCCCATACTCCTTCTCTTCCGGGCTCTCTCTTTAAGCCTGTTTTTCATCCCAGGAGCAAAAGAAAGTAGGTGCTTGAAGGTGCATAAAATCTTCTACACTGATGAGGCTGTAGCTGCAGCAGATGACTTCAAAGGGAGGCTTTGGGCTACTCGTTCAGGAGGTGCAGCCAACCCTGCCCAGCCAGGCAGGAGAGGGATCATGGAGGCACCACTCTGTTTCTGGACTGATGACCTTGAGGGGGCAGTTGGTGGCCCTGTAAAATTCCTGAGACCACTGTAGGGGTAGCACTGTTGGAACTGGTGGTGGCTCAGCTGCCAAGACCTGGAGGCACCTTTCGGCACAGCGTTTTCCTCACCCTGCTGTAGCCAGCCCTGTTGCCTGATTCACCTGTGGTCCCCATGGCCACCACAGCCGTGCTACCAGAGGGGCTGCCAACACCGCTCACCTAAATGCGTGGGTGCAGGGCACAGTAGTGAGGAAAACCTGCACCCCTCCTCCTCTTCAAGGCAGCGGTGATAAGACAAAGCTCGTCTCCTTTATCTCACTCTGTCTCCTTCCCAGTAGTATTGCCTTTTTAAAAATCAGTTTAAACTGGTTTATAGTCTGCATTAAAAAAGAAATGGAAAATATTGTGAATTCAGGGTCTGTAATCTTACACATTTCTTTGGGTTTATGAACGTATCTGTGAAAGCACCCACGCTACAGTGAGTCAAACTGTCCCCTCCTCCTGGGCAAGTTCTTACAGGATAACAGATTTCACAGGTGTCTGCGTGGGGACAGCCATGCCTCTGAAGTAAGTCCTCTTATAAAGACTTCTCAGGCAACTCTCCTCTCAAAACAAACAAACCAACCCAACCAAAAGGATGGGGGAAGGCCCCATCCTTTTCCTTCACGTTATAGGTAGGTGAGGGGAAAGGATTTTGGGGATGCTGGAACCATAGGAACGGGCAGCGCTTCTGCTCCTTAGTCACTACTCCAGGGATAGCTTTATGGAAGTGTGGCTGCTCTTGAAGACAGCAGATCACGTTTTTATGGCAATGCCATCATACTTAAAAATAATGGTGTAAAATTGTGCGTTGAACAGAGCTCAGGCTTATTTTGGTTTTATATAGTTTTTATATAGTATTTTGCTTTTTATGATTTCATGGATCATATAGCAAATTCAGTTTGACTACCTAGTAAATATTAAGTAGGCCTGTAGGAATTGTACTGTTTGGCTCTATTGACTCTGTTTCAGAGAAACTTTTGAAAATAATCTGCTTTGGCCTAACATGGTTCCTG
>NW_010394585.1:12270-24542 GCF_000710305.1 Buceros rhinoceros silvestris
TCCTGCTGATGTCAACAGCAGAAGCCATCTCCCGATTTCAGCAACAGAGGAAAAGGGGCACTTCAGTGCTTTTGCAAATCCTGTGTTTAAAACATTGGCAGAGTAAATATCCACAAATACTGATGACCTAACGGTTTCCCAGTGTTTGTGTCATGACTGTCTCACAGCTCATTTGCAAGAACTCACACCAAAGTGCTCCCATTCTCCAGACCGTTCTCCTTAACCCATCCTTAACCCACCTTAACCCATATCTTGTCCTTTCCTTAAGTCAAACACAGTTTTCTTCACACCACACAGCTGCCATACTGGTCAGGCGACTTATTGTTTTTCATATTTGCTCTGATGATTTCACTGAGGGCTTGAAGAACTGACACCTAACACTTGGTGCTACCTTGCCAGGTATTGCACAATAAATGCAAATACTGCTCAGAGGTCAGAATGAAGTGAGGTTCTAGTGGCTTAAATCAATAGACCTTAGAAGGTACGAGGCATGTGTTATACCTCTCCAGAATTCTTTATTTCTACTTCATGAATTTCTGAGCAATAACAGTAGAAATAATTTTAGAGGTTTCCTCTCCCTTCTCAAGTTAGGCTTATACCATTTTAGGCACAATATTGCAGATCTGGGCAAGAGGTTTTAAAAGGGAGCGGGTGTAGATTTGGGGGATATTTCTGAGGTAAGACAAAGGTCTTTTTTTTTTTTAATTTTAACCTGCAGAACTCTTTGCACCAGCCTTACAAGGACCCTTCTCCTTGCACACAACTTGCATGCAGAAAAGCACACTAATTTTTTTTTGTCTCGGTGGTGTGTCTGCCCCAGCCTAGAAAGCGGGGTCTTGCTGCCCAGCGTGGGTGGCTGATAGCTCTGACTTCAGCTGTGTTAAAGGCTCTTTGGAGTTCAAAGAGTAGGTTAAGCTGTGGGCACAGCTACAGCCTTTCTACATATTTTTCCTGTCAAATCAACAGGGATTAGAAATGGTAGCACACCCTTTTTGTAATTCTTAGACATTTATTTCTTTAATCTTTATTCAGGCCCCATTGGAAGGATCTTTCCAGGGTCCCTTCGACTTTGGCTGATTTTGGATTACCCTTGTAATGCTACCTCTGTGCAATGGGGACCAGAGGGTGCACAGGATCTCTGAATGTGCTGGAGCCCCCGTTGTGCACACGTGAATAAACGTGTAGTGAAAGGCCAGCAGAAGCTCCAAGACCTAATGATTGCAATGGATAACCCTGGGCATCCTGTTACTCTTCCCTGGCTGAGAGCAAGCAGTAATGCCAGGGTACGTAGGAGGTCTGTGACAAAGCTGTGGCTTAGCCATAGTTTCCCTCAGGTTCATCTTCGTTTGGAAAAGGATTATTTTGTGAATTGGCAGCCTTACTGCCTTCAACAACTAACTCCATGGGGTTTCTGTTTGGGCTCTCGCATCCTGAACAACTACCATCTAAAGAGTCCTGCTCCTGTTAGGCTGTTTAAAGGGAGCAGAGGAGGGTTTCTCCTCAGTACTCCTTAGCAGATTAAGTTTTCTGCTCCAGGGAGAGCTGCTATTGCTGGTGAAGTAGTAAAAGAGAGGGAACATGCTAAGGAAAGAGGGAATGGAGAAAGGGAGAGGAAAAAGACTTCCAAAACACCTACTAAAAATGGATTACAAAAGCAGTTTTTCTGCCCCACAGAATACACTTCCACTGGAAGCAATGATGAGGGACTAGTTATTCGTGGTCTTGTCCAATCCTTATTTCATCTCCTACGTGGTATGGTTATGTGTGTCAAAATACAAGCCTAATTACCGTCTGTGTTCAAACTAGGAGACTTTGAACCACTCTGAATAGTCTTTTATTTGAAAAGGAAAAGTTAGCTGCTGTCAGTTCTGTTTTCTTCCCCGAATCTCAAGATACTGGTAAAGTTGACATAAAGCATCACTGAAAAATATACTAATTTATTTTGGTGGAGAATATAACCCTAAGCATTATCATACTGAGCATACAGAAATACAAGGCAAGCTAACTGACACCACTTTCAGGAATATTAATGAGAAGACACAACCAGAAGGGTAAACAGAAACAAATGGTGTAGGATTTCCCACTGTGGAAATAAGAATCATGACTTGCTGATGGTCCCCAGAGCTGGCTGAGCTTCCTGAGTTGGCTCAGCTCCTTGTCTCCAACTGCTAAACTACATTCAAAACAGATTAAAAAGACATTGGAGATGTTCCTTATGTTAATCTCCACATAAACAATGGCTTTTCCAGATTGCCAGAGAGAAGCTGCAGATTAATCAAAGATTGGTAGAGGGGCAAGTGATGGAGCTCTGAAGAAAGGTGGTCTTTTGCAGAGAACTCAGACTTCAAAATCAGGTTTTGTTGTAGATTGGTGGAGTTGGAACACTCCAATTTGGAATGGAATTCATAATCTTTTACATTTCCCATGTAGGAGGGCAGGAGTGAAGACCCCTGGAAGCCCTGTGGCTCCCATTTCTACAATATTATGCCTGGTTTCTATTACAAGTTTGTTGAAATCAAACTCTTCTCCCAAAACATTTGGGTTAGGGAAACTCCAAGGGAAATTCCAGTTCAACATTTTTTTCCTAACTAGCACTGGTAGATTACGCTAAGGATTTTTCAGCTACACTGAGCAGTGCGAATTACTTTCTTAGTGTGCCCCAATCATACAAAGAGTGACTAACAGTCAGAGTAATGAACATGGGGGAATGCAGACAAGCCTTGCAGAACGTATAATAATATTGTGGAAAGTAGTAACACCTAAAAGGATTTAGGGGTAAGTGGACACAAACTCCAATGTGATAATGTGGCAGGAAGACGAATGAGGCTGCCCTGGTTTTGCTGGGACAGAATCACAGGCCAGCCGTGGTCTGCAGGCCGTTAGCAGTTCGGAGTCAGCCAGGGCAGCTGACCCGAGCTGGCTCACAGGTCTATGTGACACCATAAACGTCACACTCGTTATAAAGGGGGAAGTTTGCTGAGCAGAGGGACTCCTCCTGATTTTTCTCTTCATTCTTTTCCTGCTTCTCCCCACCCCTGGAGGATTACCTTTCTGACCATTCTATTCTAAAGCACTGCCTTCCTGCTTATCGTGACCACTGTACGTTCATTGGGCTGAGCATACCTTTGTGTACTTTATATTGGCATTATTATTAATATTAGTTCTGTTCTTCCATTACATCTGTTTTCATTCCAACCCACGGGTCTCCTCTCTTTTTCCCAGTCCCCCTTCCTGGCTGGGAAAGGGTCAGGTGATAGAGGAACTGCTGTAGTTTAGCCCCAGGTATGGGCTAAGCAGAGACGGAGACTCTTAAGTGTATAGATAGACAGGGAGGTTAAAGAGTGGGGGGTGGTGATTTATGGTACTGGTGGGCACAAGAGTGAAACAGTCTGTCTGGTTCTGTCAATCTCATTTAAAGAAAATGTGTGGGAAGAGATGGGCAGAGAAATGCCTAGGAAATGATTCTTGTGTCTCCATAGAGAGTTTGAAGAGCTCATTGCACCTCACTCCTCAAGAATTAGATGAAGAAGTTCCTTGTTTGTGATGTATCCTCCACACTGAGCGCTAACTTCCATTACTGCTGGCTAACCAGCAAGCAGTGAGACAAATCACAGACAGAGGGTAACGGGTGACGGAGATTTAGCCACTGTGACCTTGAGACTTGCAAATGAGCTATCACAGAGAGTAAGGAAAAGTGCTTCTGCCTCTTGGGGAAAGGACATAGATGGCATTGGTTTATGTCTGTTGATAACTCACCAATGAGTTTCATTAACAGTAGCCTCACAACGAGGTCAATCAATCAATTTCCATATTTGCAGCATATTTACAAGAAATGCCTTGAAGCATTTTCCAAAAATACAGATGTCCCTGTGAAATCTTTAAATAAAAAACAGGGCTGGAGAGGGAGGGATCAATACCATTTTTATGTATGTATTGATATTTCATATAATGCATTACCTGTAAATGGATAGTCAGATTTTATATAACATGGATATAACCTTAGAAAAAACATGCCGTTGTGATGCAGTCCTCTGCTTGCCCTTTCTCTTCTGTCTACTAAAAGGTCGTTATGTAAATGCTAGACTGCACAAATTACACTTCCTCCTGGCTGGAGAAAGCAGCGGAGCTCTTCCTTCCCAGACCTCCCGATAAAGATGCAGTAAAACAGCTGTTTAGTGTCTTAAAATGGACAAACAGAGGCGTCAGACCAATATGCAGTAGAAACTTTAAGATTCAAATTACTGTGTGGGTCTTTAACCAGGGCAACAGAATTTGGGGAAATCAGCCAGCTGGGACTTGCAGTAATTCTGATTCTTAAAAAACGGTGAACAGTCATACAAGAGTGAAACAAGAAGCCAAAGGAAGAGCACTGGATTCAGACACGGTGTGGCTCTGTTTCTTGTGAGGTCTCGGTAATATCTATCATTGTGCACATCCAGAATCTCTAAAGAGGCAGGAGATGATAATTGAGCCATCTGTAATAGTAGCAGGGAGCTGAATAATATATTCTATGCTCAGTCAAGCATTGTTTGGTTTCTGTCTGAGTTTCATTTCCAGCAATTGCTAGACAGTCAAGATTGAACTCCAGACAAACAGAGGTAGGACCTGGCTTGCATCAAGAATTATGTGTTAGTCATGAGAATTACAGCGTGATCTATTATTAGAGCATCGGAAAATAGCCCTGTGAAGTAAGGGAGAGGCAGAAAAGCACAGACACAAAACCTGAGAGGGATCTCGCCGTGTCAAAATTAAAGGAAAACAGCAATCTTCTCTTGTGGCAAATGAATTTTTAGGGACACAGCCTAGTGGTGGACTTGCCACTGTTAGGTTTATAGTTGGACTTGATGATCTTAAAGGTCTTTTCCAACCTAAATGATTCTATGATTCTACTCCATGAAATGCTGCCTCACAAATACGAAGGCTGTCCTATATCCAGGTGTCTCTGGGTTGCCTGCCTCCTTCTGAGGGTGTGCTGGCTCTGAACTTCCCCCTCTCCAAGTGGGTTGGCTGTGGGCTAGTTCCCTACCCCTGGGGTGAGCTGGAGCCTCAGCTCTCTTTGCTTGGGAGTACTTCCTTAGTGCTTCCAGCTGTGGCCCTCAGTCCTGCCTGACCAGGCGCCCTGTTGATTCGGGGCCAGATCCTGACCCCTGGACTCGACTTCCTAGCTTGTCCTTGGAACTATGGACTGGCTTGGTGGTCTGGACTCTGCAGACCCTGGTTACAATTTCTGGATAATAGCTAGCAGGGCTGGAGCCGCAGGCATGTCATCCTGGTGCTGTTGGCCTCAGAGGATGTGTGGTTCACTGCATGTGCAGAATCCCCTGGCACGGTGCCGTGCAGAACAGTGGCAATGCATCAGGACGTGTCGGACTCGCTATGAAATCACCAGCTCTGCCAACACTTGTACTTGCACAGCTCAGCACAGACTGCCTCCAGAGCTCCCTCCCAGTTTATCACACTCACGGTCTGCACCTCTCTAAAACTCACTTCCGATGTGAAGTGTTTTGGTGGGGTTTAGTTCAGGCCTGCAGCATCACTGTTAAGATCCCTGTCCTTGGAGGCCAGATAGAAAACCTTAACTTTGACCTAGGCAGTCCTTGAATGTTCAGTCATGGACTTGAGTGTTACCAGACAGGAGATCCTAAAACCGAAGGTTGACCCAGCACAGTGAACTCATGGGGTGTACCTTTGTAATTTGGAAGACTGCGCTCAGTTGTGGAGTTGCATATTTGTGTTTTGGGGTGTTTGTGGGTTTTTTTAGAGTGGAAATTGCTACAAATATGGTCCTTTCTTACTTGTGGGGACTTGCAAAAGATGACAAAAATCAAGTGACTGTGGAGTGGGCAGGACTCAGTCAAGTGCTTATGGGTCAAGATTAGCAGGCGGTCCAGTATGGGTGCTGGTTTAGTGGGTATCTGCATGGACCTGCTGGTTAGGAACAAGTAATAGATGAGGCCTTCAAACAACTGAAAGAAGCCTCACATTCACAGGCCCTTGTCCTCATGGGATACCCACTCCAGTATCTGGTGGAAGGATAATACAGCAGGGCACAAGCGATCCAGGAGGTTTCTGGAGCGCACTGATGACAACCTCCTGGCACAGGTCATCAAGGAGCCAACAGGGGAAGATGACTTCCTGGACTTGATACTCACAGACAAGGAAGAACTGATCTGGCACGTAAGTCAAAGGCAGCCTTGGCTACAGTAACTACAAGTTGGTGAAGTCCTGGACCCTGAGAAGAGAGTGCAGGGCGAAAAACAGCCTTGGATTTCTGGATAGCAGACTTCAGCCTCTTAAGAGACCTGCTTGGAGGAATTCCATGTGACATGGCCCTGGAGAGATAAGGGGTCCGGGAGGGCTGGGTGATATTCAAGGATCACCTCTTCCAAGCTCAAGAAAGGACCATCCTGAAAAGTAGGAAAATGAGCAAAGGGCAGCAGGAGGCCCTCGTGGCTGAGCAAAGAGCTCCTAACTGACCTTGGACATAAAAAGGAGGTATGCAAGGGGTGGAAACAGAGGCAGGGGACCCAGAAGGAACATAGAGTTGCTCTCTTAATCATGTAGGGGTAGGATTAGGAAAGCCAAGGCCAGCCTGCAGCTGACTCTGGAAAGGGATGTGAAAGGCAACAAGAAAAACTCCTAAAGGTACATAAAGAGCAAAAGGAAGGCTTGGGAAAACATGGAGCTGCTGCTGAACGGGGCGGGAGAACTGGTGAGAAATTACATGGAAAAGAATGACGTGCTAAATGTTGTCTTTGCCTCTGACTTGACCAGTAAAATTAGCCTTTGGGAATCCCAGGCCGCTGAGACAGGAGGGAAAATCTGGAACAAGGAGGACATACCCTCAGTGAAGGAGGATCAGACTAGGGAGAACTTAAACATCCTGACCATGCACCTCTGAGGTCTGATGCGAGTGGCTTTCCCACGAGTGCTGAGGGAGATGGCTGATGTCATTGGAAGGCCACTCTTGATTGTCTTTGATAATGTCGAATGGTTATTATGACTGGAAAAGGTTCCTGAAAACTGACAGAGCAATTATCGCTCCTATGTTCAAGAACGGCAGAAAGGAAATCTGAGGAACTGGAGGCTGGTAGGCCCCACCTTGGTCCCTGAGAAAGTGATGGAGTAAATCTCCCTGGAAGGCATTTCCAAAGACATGGAGGACAAGATGATGGCTGGGAGTTGTCAGCATGGGTTTACAAAGATGAAATTATGCTTGAGCAACCATGTTGCCTTCTGCAGTGAGATAACTGGCTTGGTGGACAAGAGGAAAGTAGTAAATGTTTATCTGGTTTTTTTTTTTTTGCTTACTGTGACAGTAGTTGAACACAGGCACAGGGTGTCCAGAGTCTCCATCCTTTGCGATACTCAAAACCTGACAGGACGTGGGCTCAGGTAACCTACTTTAGCTGGCCCTGCTTGAGCTGGAGAGTTGGACTAGATGGCCTCAAGAGGTCTCTTTCAAACTAAACAATTCTGTATGAATTTATACACCCTGTGTAGATACTGTGACTGAAGAACCTCTCAGGCCATATTGCACCTGTCAGCAGCAGTGATGAAATAAACAAAAAAGGTCATTTTCTAGAGCTATGATACAAATTGCATTGAAGTCATTAAAAAGTGCCATTGATTTCAAAGGGCTTTGGCTTAGTTCCAATGCTCCTTATTTAAATAACTATCTAAATGGCCTGATTTTCATGAATATAGGGAATGCAGCTGCTCCAGAGGGCTTCACTTGGCTTTGATCAGGCTCTAATTAGTTGTACTTGTTTAAAAGGCTTCTAAAAAGTTTGAAAATTTGGTATATTTTTTTCTCCTCACAGTCAACAGACTCAGTGATTCCTGGAGGGGGTATGATTTAAACTTTCCCCAGAGCTCAACCTTTTATATAAAATAACTTTAGACAAAATATTATTATAAACCACAACTCCGAGTATGAAAAATCGGCAGCGTGGTGGAGAGACTGTTCTGTAATCACAGACGCAGGCCAAGGGGTTTGGTGTCTCAGGCTTGTAAGGGCAAAATTCTGGGGCAGAGTTGGAGGGTGTGATCCAACAAATGTGTGCTGTGGCAGAAATCAGAGGTGGGAATGACTGGAGATTGGGAAAGAGGCATTGGATCCCCCTTTCCTACAAGTGGCAGCTGTGCGGGAGACAGTAACTCCAAGTGATGGATGGTTTTGCCTTCCACTTAGTCAGTAGATGCAGCATGTGTGAATGATGATGTTTCGGAAAAAGACTGGTAATATCATATCCTAGGCTGAGCAGAGATCTGAGATTTGTTACCGAAAAACTCAAATGCGAATGCTGAAACTGTGTTCTGAACACTGGAAGGCTGAGACGCCAGAGGGAAAGCGATAGCAGTGACGTTCTGGTGAAATGTTCATCAGCTATTGTCATACTTTGTTAAAGTCAATCAATGGAATACCCTCAACAATTATGCCAGTTATTAACAGCTTATGGAAGTGTAAATCTCATTCTCAAAGAAGGTCACTTGGGCAGTGTTTTCTATTCTGCTACCAAAATGTGTGTAATTCCTGTATAAATTATTTTGCCTTTTCTACAACCGAAGTTACCCGTCGGTTAAATTGTTATAACAAAACCCGGGCCTTTAGCTCATGGGGATATATTGTTGTTAGCCATACTGTAGTTCCTACTGAGACATCAACATTTTTCTTACATAAGTACAAGATTTTTTATTTTTTTTAATACCGTATAAGCCTATATTTTACTCCAAATTATTACTGCATCCTAAGGTTGGTTTAGCCAGAACATCTCGTGTGGTGTAGATTTCTTCTGTGGAAGCACTGATAAGCACGGCTTCACCTATATTTTTTCCCCCCTCCGCTGCAAAAGCAAGGCAGAAAGCTCTGATTGATGCGTATGACTATGGGGAAAGACAAAGGGGAAATATTCAGCCTGTTTACGGCGAACTAGAAATATCAAGCAGACAGCCAAACTAAGCAGACAGGCAGATAAAAAGGGTAGGATGACCACCGAAATACACCGTGAATTATACTGAGTTCACCTGGAGAAAGGCACTGGACAGGTAATGCCCCTCTTGAAGATACCTGAACACGCAAGAAGCAGCGTGAGGTAAAGGATGGGAAGGTACACCTGCCCACTGTCACCTGTTTTACCCTCCTAGTGAAAATTCAGGGTATATAATTATTAAAATAAATACTTGTGGGTTTCTGCTGTAACAGCAATAGGTGGAAGTAACCACAAGTGCCAGCAGAGGAAAAGGCTGGTTCTTTAAACGGTCAAGCCAGACTCTGGCTGCCACCAGAAGGGACCAGCCAGAAGGGTTGTGAGCGACAGTGAATGCTTCCTCTTCCCCAGAGACCCCTGTCACTGCAGAGCCGTTAGCCCAGAGCCAGTAACTTGCCCGTGCGCAGCGGCGCGCTGAAACTCAGTGTAAATTGGCACTATAGTCTGAGAAACAACTTCCTCCAGTGAAAGCACATTACTCTGCGAAACAATTCGTTCTTCTTGAACGAAAAAGACAAAATTCCAGCATTCAGCATTTCCGCCATTGTCAAGGCCAACAAAGCTGTGTTTCAAATTTACATGAATGTAAGAGAGGGGAAAAATCAGACCACAAGCCTCACATTTTTGGCTCACGGACTTTAGGCTTGTTAAGAGGGCGCAGATGCAATGACTGATAAAACCAAAGCCTACGCTTTCTTGCTTTGCTATGCAGGAGAGGAAGTGGTTTTTCATCTAAAATGCGATACCACAAAGAACTAACTTTTTCCATGTCTGAGTTATACAGCGTTCTTTGTAGCCAGATTCTTGGCACCCGTCAAAATGTGACTAATAAAAAGACTGCACTTGAAGAGATATGTGCAGGATCCAGCTACTAAAATGAAGTCACCTTCATCTTAGCGTGGGCATCCCTTATCAGAGCGCTTCTGGGTTTCTTGGTATGAAGTGTTATTCATCTCTCTACCTGGCTTTAAGACAAGACATAAGGTAGCTGTCCATACATTTATCTGTGGTGACGACCTGAATCCGTGGAGTACCTGTCTGCTGCTGAAATGTCCACCCGTCATTGCGCCTGTTCACCCCAGTGGAAGGGTTGGTTGTAACTGCTGGCCTCTCTTTTTGGGAGCGAGCGGGAAGTGTTATGGGGTGAATTGAAGCTCTCGGATTTAAGGAGAAAGCAGGCACTGTGCTAGATGTTTTTGCTATGATCCTGTACTTGAAGTAGCATACAGAGGAAAGTTTTCCAGGGAGGGCAGACTGCGAGATGTGGGTAAATGCATTCTGCTCTTTGGCTTCAGGAAAGGGTTGGGGATGCATGTGATTTAGGGAAGGAACCATAAGGCAGGGATTGCTGGGTGCTCATAGCACCCAGAACCAGCGTGTTTCATCTTGACCGCTTACAGCAATCCCCAGCTGCTGTGTGTGCTTCCTTCTGATCCTCCTTGTGTGATGTCGTCTTGCCACATGTCGTGATGGTCTGGAGACATTGTGCTTTTTCAGCTTCTGGTCTGGCACAACCATTTAGAGGGACTGTGGTTAAACAGTGGGGCAGAAATGCACTGCAGGTGCCACACGAACCTGGCTGGAGCATGCTGAAGCTGCCTTTTGGTCTATGTGATTGGTCTTCTTTCACATACAAACTAAGGTGTTGAGAGAGGGAAGGAGAGAGAATCCTACATACCTGGGCCCCTTCTAGCACGGGGGTGGTTCATACATGGTCCTGTAAGCTAATATTTAAGTCTTTCATTTAATTTTATTTATTTACTGAAAACCTATTAGATCTAACTTTAATTGCAGTAAGGCCTCATTGCACTAATCCGAAGGCATAAAGGTACCCCTTAATGGTATAAATCACTAAGTTTCAATTTTAAAGCACTGCTGTAATTCATTCTTCTGTGCTGAAGAGTGCAGAATAATTGCATTAACTTCTTGTTATTGCTGCTTGATGTATTCAGACTATGTATGTGCATGCTGGTGTATCTTGGCAATGGCTGGAGAGCCTTAATGCATGCAGCAGAGCTGTGGAGCTGGCCTGAGGTTTCCAGAGGGTACCAGAACTGGGGTTTTGTCTCTGAACATCATTTAAATTACCTTGTAATTGATGTTTTAAAAGAGAAAGTTTTGAAAGACGCAATTGGAAACTTTCTACAAGCAAAAATCCCCTGAAGCCCCACACACTGTTTCTCAGAATGCCTAGATAGTTTCTTGCTCTTACACTAGCCTGCTGAAATAAGGCATCGTAAGAGCTCTCCCAGTTTCGCTTGACTGCTCCAGCTCTTACAGGGGTCTGATGATGCTTGGTGTTTCAAGGTGCTGTATAAATGCTCCTTTTTTACACAGAAAGGATATAATCTGCTAGGACTCTGTGTGTGTGTATATGTAGGTCTGTCTGTGCCCTGGCTGCCCATATAGAATGCAACCAAAGACGATTTTCCCTCTGTGCCTGGTCAGGGCTGGGAGAGCAGGTACAGTCATATCACCCTGTGATCTTGGCACGATGCAAAGAGCAAAAAACCTCTTTACAAGCATCACACAACCCCCCCACCTCTTCCAGGTGCAGGGTTTGTGCATATAGGTGGCTTTGTATGCTAGAGCAAGGTGAAAATGAAGGTGGCAGGATTGCAGCAGTCTGGTACCTGATGTGCTCCTTAATGATGTGCTGCAGTCTGCTTCAGCTTTGTCGCAATGCTGGGGTGACACACACACACCACACACGCCCCCCGCCTTGTGTGGTGTTGTCTCCGAGGGTCACTAGCTGGCACTGAGGCTGGTCTGACATATAATCAGGGGATTCTTCCTGCTGTGCGAAAAAACGTGGGGAAGTGGCTCATATTTCAGATGTACTGTTCTAGCTGAAAACAACCCGATGGAGCAACCACACTGTGGCCCGTAGTGTGCATCAGACCTTCATGTGTCAGAGGATGACCCTGAGGTGATGGGGAAAGGCAAAGCAGCGGGCGACAGGTTAATCATTGGGTGCCTTTTTCAGTCCTAAGTTTCTATGAGGGTTCCTAAACGTCTGCTAATATTTGGCCTTGAGGAAGCTGGGGTAGTGGGATGCAGAAGCTGAGGACTAGGTTTCTTTGCATTGGTCGAGGGTGACTGTGACCAAACAGCTACGGAAAATGCGTGCTCCAATGGCATAAAGGTGGTAAAATACAGCTATTGCATGCAAGAGGTTTCTCATCAGACATTTGTCTCTGTTGCCCAGATTTCAGCTGACTATTTAGTAAATAAGAGTGTAGGAAATAAGCCATCAGGCCTGGATTATCTTCTTGTAGGGAA
>NW_010394585.1:24597-30183 GCF_000710305.1 Buceros rhinoceros silvestris
GGATTCTCTGCTAGTAGTGAAAGAGTGAGCACAAGTTTAGGGAGTAGACTACACCCTGCCCTACGGTTAACCTCACAACAAGCAAAACGTCCCCTTGCTTATATTAACAGCAAGATCATGCTTAGCATCCTACTTGATAAAGCATATTCCACTAGGCATGTTTTCTGTTTCAGCCTTTACAAAGGATGTAGGGCCTCGAATACATTGCTAGAGAAAAGTCCCATCCTGCTGCTGCTATAGTCCCTCGGCACTTTCAAACTGGGGTGGGAAGCAGAGCATGGGCCTGAATCTCCCAGGAGTGGCTCAGCTGCTGGATCATCCAAAAGTCTCTTGGCTTTGGGTGCTCTGATCATTTTGCTGTTGGCTAATTTTTGTGTCCTTGATACTAAACATCATAGTCTGTAAAATGCTTGTGCTGTGCATTGAATGGAGGAATCATTTGCCTTTCTGCACTGGCAACCAGCCTTCCCTTAGGGTGGAGGGACTGTTATTTAATAGGCCACATAAATACATACAGCAGCTGGAAAAGAAGTAAATGAGAAAACAGTAAGCAACCCTTTTTCAAGAACTAAAGAGACAGGACTATTATTTAACACTTAGGGATGTTCTCTGTCCTTCAGGGTGCTCCTATGGGGTCTTCTGAAACTAGGGACTAGCCTTTCTGTTCATTTTAACAGAGGCTGGATGGGCTCCGATGCAGTAAGTCCCCTAGAGAGTTGACAAAAGGCTACCCAGGCATGTCGAGGGGAAGATGGCAAAAAATGGCATTTTTAGCCGTGGAGCCTGATTTCTTTCAAGCTGGCACCACACCTGTACGATGGAAAGAGAATCAGCCGGGCAGCTAAACTTGTACTTCCTTCTGATACATCAATACATTTTGTTAGAAACGATCAGTCACTTACAAGCCTTATCCGACAGCTGCAGTTTCTCCCCTCAGCCTCACACACTGTGCCATTATAAATAGATTGTCCTATTCCTTGCAGCACTAGATTGCTTTCTGCATTCCCAGTCCCTGGGCGGACTGATTGACTTGGGAAACCTGCCATTTTGGTAGCCCTCCAGAAAAAGCGATTACTTATTTTAGCATCTGTTGCCAAACCCGTATAAGTATGTTACCATTAAAAAGTCAGTATTTAACCACAATTACCATAAAGGGGTATTTGATACGACAGTTGTTTCCTGCTGCGTTATGTTTCTTTGTACACAAAGAGCAAATGGATGGTTTTAATTAGAGGAGGGGGCCCTTCCTAACGATATCTATGCTGCTTTGAGCACACAATGCATTCTTGCTTCTTTAATCAATATAATGAATAAGAATTTTGAAGTACAGACCACAAAAAAAAACCCCCAAAAAACCAAAACCAACCAACCAACCAAAACCCCAAACCCAGAAGGATACCTGTTGTAGAGAGCTCACAAGCACAGAGGACTATTAGGGTGTATCGAATGACTCTTCCTGCAAGTAAACATTGAGTGCCTAAGGGTGATGCTGGAAGTGGAGCGGTCATGTGGCTGAGGGATGCTTTCCTGGAAGAACAACAATATTCATAGCACTTGCCTGTCCTACAGCTGGCTGTGCTGGGCGCTCTGGAATCAGGAATATGTCTCTGCATATAACAAGATCTCTTGCCCTAATGACCTGTTGGAACCTTGGTGAGTCGGGGAAAAACTCCCCACTGAGGTGAATGGGCTTTGGATCGTACCACAACCCTTTAAAAACCTTCCAGGACAAGGCAATGTGCCTCATGCCTAGCCCTGCAAAACAGAGCTCTTTGTGCTGCACGGTTCTTAACGAGGCAACGTCTCTCGCATTTTAATAGCATCCTCTTAGGCATTGGCCCAGATCAGAGCTCCTTCAGTGGCTGTTTATACACTTAACATTGAGTGCTCATTGATTAAAACCCAAACACAAGTAGAAAGGGCCAGTCCCTCCTGACCAGGCTCCAGACTGATGTCCCCTCCACGCTTTTTCTCTCCCTCTTTCTATCTAGGACCATGAATGGGGGCTTTTTGACTGTGTAGTGACAGAGGTTCAAGGGGCAAGGCGAAGAGCTGCACTTGTCTCTGTTCCTCTTCCTCACCAACTCTCTTCCTAATCTGGACTGTGTTTGGCAATGAAATGCCCCATGAGAAGGTAGGAAATGGGCTGACAAAGGTGATGAATCTCCCCTTCCCAGTCAGCTGTTACGAAAATGCAGTTAATATACAATGGCTAGAGAGGGAGGTGACATCCCTAAAGTTTCATTTTTGAGAGACGATGACCGTGGGCCTGCTGGATTCATCTCTCAAAGAGAGTGGAAGATGGGGGAGACGTCTAGTTTACAGCTGAGGTTATGTTGGATATTATCAGGTTTCCCTAGTCTCATCATGCAGAGACTTTCTGATGAACCTGATAAACTTGTGGACCAACAGGGATCTCATGAACGTATGTTCCTCCAGGGCTTGGTGGCAGATAGAGACTCTTGTTTGGGTCACAGCTTTCAACTTGGATGTTTCTTCTCTGCTGAAATGCTTTATTAAAATGAAGCCTAAATCCAAAGACCTCAAAGTGCTTTTTGTAATGAGCAAATGTAATTATTTCATAGTTTTGGGTAAGGGCATTATTTCTAAAGACAGCAGTATGTCTAGAATCATGAAAGGAAGCCTTTGGTATTTTTCCCCTTTGGTGATTAAATGGGTACTTGAGGGTTTCAGTGAAGATTAACCTGAATCCTACTGAGTATTCATCTGTATCTTGAGGTATCTGAGTAAACGGAAAATACAGCCTCAGGGGATCTGCCCAGAGCCCAGCAGAAGGCAGGTCTGGGCTCTGATAACAGAATGTGGCTTTCCAGATCGGCAGCTTGCTCCATAAGCATCAGCAGGCTTCTGCTCTGCTGCTTCTCCTGTCCACTCTGTCATGAGAGGTCCAGTCTGACATGTATTTTAGTACCGGATTATAGACAACAGGCTTATACTTTGTGACTGAGGTAAGAGAATAAGGAGCAGAAATCTTTCATAGTACACACTCACAAAAAGATACAGATACACAAAATTCTATTGCTTTGCCATAAATAAGAATTTAAAGTTGCTTACTAGGCTGTCTAAATACCATTGTTCATCTGGCCTGTGGAGCGCTTTAGCAGGCTCAGTCTGTTTAGATTGAGCAGATACTTATTGCATACTAATCAGAATACTTACTGATTTAGCACATTTAATGTTTTTAATCTAGCTAATAGAAATCTCTTTAGCTGTTCTTTCCCTCCGTAAATACTTTTCCTAATGTCCAGTGCTCTTTTTTAATATGGAAGTCCTCTCTCCTGAATCTGAAGAGCAAGATTGAATAGGATGCTTACGATATCACGTAAATAAATAGCTCTCTATGCTCTTAAAAGCAGCTGGCGAGTAAGTACTGTGAAATCAGCATCTTTTTGTACTTTCAGCCAGAGCATAAATGAGCTTCATGGCTTGGTGTACCGTCAAGTCCAGGTCTGGGATAATGTAAGCGCAGAGATCCTAGAGTTTGTTCCAAACCCAAGGAAAATAAGAGATCACCATCCATTACACATCTCCTGTATTCTTCCTGCACTACCTTCTTGCTGAGCTGCAGCGCCTTATCAGCGCTTCCTTCTGTCATTCCCCATTGCCAGACACATACAGAACGCTGCAAAGCTTTCCACATGAAGTAGGAAAGATGATGCCTGTCTCCAAGTCATAAAGATTGTTTGCAATCCAAATATTTGAAGATGTTGCTAGTTATATGGTAACCAGAACCTGTGTAACTCAATGCTTTAATTAAAGGTTTCTGTTGTGCCGATGATAGCTGATTTGAAAGCTCTCGCTGCAGCTAGGTTTTATCTGTCTCTAAAGCCGACACCAGAAAACATGTAATTCAGAGTAAATACAAATTTTAAAGAGCTAGTTGCTGGCTGGTTGCTGTGCAGATACAAGCAGCTGGCAAGATGGGAGGAGTATTTCTGAGGGGGAAACGGCACCCTTCAAGAAAGCCTGCTTCTTGCATTTTCTTTTCTTTTGTGACTCTCAGTGGTTTTAATGTCTCTCAGGACTCTCTGTCTACAGAAAATGCCATCAGAACAACTTTCTGTGGGCTTTTCACAGCTTCTGACCTCCTCTGTGGCTTAGCCAACACTGTTGCTGTCCATACAGAATCTGGAGTCTTGGTGATTTGTGTAAGTGAGAGTCAACGTGGGCAAGCAGGTAATGAAGGGCTTGAGATGGCAGTGCAAGGGAATGATCTGGAACCTCTCCCTCTTTCTTGTTCCCAATAAATGTGAGCAGAAATCTTGCCTGAGGGGGATTTTAAGAAGGCATCATCTGCTCTGGAGATATGTATCCAAACCTCTGGACCTTTTGGGGTTTGTCCATCACGTCTTACAATCACGAAAAAAATGCATGACTCTGTGAGGAAGGTATTTTAAGCTTATTTTCTTTAATCTTCTGGGTTCTGTGGTTGTGACTCCCCTGAGGTCATACAGATATTTTTAAAGGAATTCTCACTGCTTGAATGACAGGGAAACCATGTCTTGGGTTTTCAACTTCTTCTTTGGCTTCTTAAGCTTGGGCATTCCTCAAGCGAAGCTGAAGTCATCAGGCTGTTTCAAGAGTCCTTTTGTATTTACACTAATAACAAACCTTCCCCCTCAAAGAACATTTGCCATACTTCAAATGTTTATTGCTCAGCTGGGCCAGCTGTTTTGAGCAAAGCCCCGTGTGACACCCAGTGCATTCCTGGGTGATTATAGTATACCGCCAGCGGCTGTTTAATGTGTACGTTGCGGTAGCATCCGCACGGCCCGGAGCACAGCTAAGGGGGGAAGAAAACAGCCCTTGCAATCCGAGTATGAAACCCTTGCACAGGGATATAAAAAGCAAGGAAGAGGTTGTTGCACCCCTGGTAAAATGTCTTCTGTTCCTCCTCGTGCTGAATTTGTACCTGTTTTCTGACTGGAGAGCACTTGGCCTGGGTATGTGTGTGCCTCAGCATGGAGGATGTGGAGCTCTTTTCCCCAGCGATGGCTCAGAACTTTTCTCCAAACCGCATTTGCTCTGGAAAACAGAGTCTGTCAAAATCGAAACATGTTGTGGGAGCACACCAGTGGTCAGGGGTGGCACGAGGGGATGTGCGGTCACCTCGACATCCTTGTTTTGTTCTGATGGTGCCGGACTGCATTGGTTGGACGAGAGGAAGGCATTTCATTTCAACCTCCAACACCCCTGTTTCTTGCCACTCGGTCTATTTATGTTGAAGGGAATGTTAATTTTAAAACTCATCAAAGGCAGCAGCACTTTATATTGTGATATTGTTGTAGAAGTGAGGGATTTCCACACTTCTGAACTGATTTCTTTTAAAAGAATTTCTAGCTAGCAGGAAAACTTAAAATTTGGACTTTTTGGGTTCTTCAAGACACAAACTTGGAAACACTGGAGGTGACTACAGCTTCCTAACTAACTCAGATGTGTCCTTGTGTCCACACTATTTCTTGCTCTGACTCATGCCAGATACCAATGTCTCAGAAAATACATTTCCAGACCAAAAAACTTAGGAGATTTTTATTTACTGGATTCATTTATAAATATATATAAATT
>NW_010394585.1:30341-44840 GCF_000710305.1 Buceros rhinoceros silvestris
CAGTGGAGCTCCCACAGAAGGTGTTGGGGCTTGCAAGTGGGAGGGGAGCATTTCCCCTGCCCGGTGCAACGTGAGAACTTCTGCAGCCATCCTCGCGCCCCGGGTGCTACTGGCACCTCTGAGCAAGACCTGCACAACTCACTTGGGTCTGGGGGCTCATGCCAGCATCCTAATCCTACTTTGGGGCTTCTAAAAAAATTCATTTTTATTTCTATGTGCCCGTTTTCCCTTCTCGCTCTCCCGCCATATGCACGCACAGAGGTGCAATGACCTCGCAGGACCCCAGCCTCACCTGGGTGCTTTTTGGATGGGTCTGCTGCCCCGACAGGGCAAAGCTGGCAAGCTTTGGGGCTCAGCTGTGATCCCGCAGCGGGCAGCAGAGGAGCATCAGCTGGGGCGGTGGAATGTGTGGTTTGTCTCCTCACTCATTCCTCATTAACTGCCTCTGCCATGGTGAAGTTGAAGGCACTGGAGCAGACTGGTTCTTATGCTTCCTAATAATAGAAAATTTTTAAATCATCCCTGGCCTTTAGCCTGTTGCCTTGCCATGAGCTGCTGTCTCACTGATTTCATCCCACAGGCACACAGAGAAGAATGAATTAACACAACTTGTTAATAAAAATAGTTGTAGCGCTTGGGATTGTTTCAAACGTGTTCTCTTCCAATGGATTTTTGTGCTAAGAACAACATTTCTTCCTTACCCCAAAATCTTCTAAAACAAAAGAAAAGGCTACGGAGCTATCGATTGCCTTTCAGTAGTTCCTGAACAAAGAAGGAAACTTTATTCAGGCAGGCCTTTTAAATCGATTTGGAAGACTCATCTGGACTTGTCTTGCGTGAGAGCCCTCTGCTTCACTAGCCCTCTGTGGCGTGCAAGCTGCCTGTTCTCCTCAGCGAGACAAATAATAATCTCAAGCGTGGATTAAACTTTAAAAGGGCTTTTTTAAATGGCTGCATGAGAGTGAACGTTTCCAGCAAGCCTGCAGAATGTTACAGGAAAATTGGATCTGAAATTAGCTCCTTCTGATTAACTTCCATGCTATCGCGGTGCCACCTGGATTCCTCCTGTCAATGAGCCTTCTGTAAGGGGCAGAATAATGCCAGCTTTTGCGAGATTTTCGGTATCATTTTGATGACTCAGAATGACCGGATATTATTCTTTTGAGCTGAGCATGGTCAGTAACTGCTACGGTCTGTTTGCAGGGTATTAAAGATTTTAAATATTTTCATGGTAATATTTTTGTTCAGAAATGGGAAATACGGCTTTACAGGCTGTCACTGCCGAAATTTGGTGGAGGATTTGGTTTCCTTTTTTTCTGATGCTTTGTTCTATGAAACAAAATACTCCTTCAAAGAATGGTTTAGTTCATGTAACATTAAAAAAGCTTTCCATTTGCAGACAATGATTTCTCCAAATCTTAGATTATGCCATGCCTAATCAACTCAAAGAACTGTTTTATTTGGGAGCAGTTACCTCAAGTCAGGTTCTCTGGGACTTGTTTTCACGAGACGGAGAAAGTGGGTAGCAGCTCTCTCCCAGCAGCCCAGCTCCCCGAGCCCAAGGGGAATGACACAATTCACTTTTTGTGTACAGCGCTTGTTCTCTGTCTGCTAAGAAAGGTCTCTGGACTTCTACTCCCTACTTTGAGTTAAGTGGAGGTCTGTTTGATGCCTCTCTGCTTTTTTTTTTTTTTTTCCTGGGACAGTGGGGAATGAGGTACAATTTCCCCCTGAATTGCTTTTCTTTCCTGCTACTCTCTAGGCTTCTTTAGCCTGGAAGGATCACAGGGAGGGCAGTTTAGGTTTCCCAGTTGGGCAGCCCTTATGGGAGGGAGGCGGTTGTCTGTGTAACCGATGTTCCTGATGCAGAGCAGGGAGACAAGAGATGGAAATGGCTGTGAGCTGAAAATTAATCTATGAGCACATCGAAAGTTTGGAAGAAAGATTTCAGACCCTTCTCTGACTGCAAGATGGCTTGGATATAAACAAATCCATCAGGCCTTTGGCTGAGTGGTAAAATGCTGATATTTGGAGAAAACACTACATTGCATAGAGCCACAAGACTCTCGACCTTGGGGAAGGGAGCAGGGGCACCTCTGCAGGTACCTGATGTCTGTAATGATGCCCTGGCAGATCCTCCCCGAGGCTGCTGCAGGGGAGGCACCGCTGCAGTGCGGTCTCAGCTCTGTGCTGGACCTTGCCCCATGGATACTGCAGCCCGTGTGTATTTTTCATCTGTAATATTTAGGGAGAAGTGTGGCGTGCTGATGGGAAGTGGCTGAAAATGAACTGCCGAAATCTGCTTGGACCTGCAATATATTTCAACTCTGACCTTTGATATCTCTTGCCGCCGCTATCTTGTGTCTTCCTTTATCAGAGACTTCCAGTCTCATGTCAATTTTAAGACGCGAGCTGTGGGCCTTGGGCAATATTCACTGAAGATTAGGAGGAGACTTTAATGAACGCAGTGCAGCAGAAGCACTCGCACAACAGTGGCTTTTGAAAAACCTTCCCCAGGGCAGTTGCAGCAAATCTGGGGCATGCCCTGATTTTGTTCACTTGAGATGCCAGCTGCGGGGCATGTTGTTCATGTGAATTTTCTTTTGCATTTCACCCGCTCAAAATGTCCGCTCTGCGGCTGCTGGGAGCTTGAAATGAATTTGGGGACACATCCAAAAAATGGTGGGTGGGAGCGTTTCGTGGGTGAAGGCTGGTGGATGAAAATCCCTGTCGAATGAGGGGATACAAAGAAAAAGACAATCCCAGCACGTACCCTGGCCAGAACCAGGGTAGAGAGGGAGAGGGAGGGAGGGAGGAAGGATTCATTTCTACAGGGTGCGTCAGGATGCTGACCCATATTTGTGATGCTGCGGTGGTGGGTTTTACGCAGCACTGACTGCATGTGCAGCAACTCAGCAGAAAACAGCTTGTACAGCACAAACTTCTCATCTCATCCCTTCCAGGGTGAGTGGTGAACTTGCTACCTGCGAGTCCCTGCAGCATGACAGCTGGATTGAGAATTTCTTCCTACCTCCCACCCTCTTCTCCTCTGTAATTACTAAAACTCGGTAGAAAATCTGAGCAGTGGGGCCTGGCTTCAAGGGCAGCTGCATCTTAGAGGCAAACCCAGCTGTGAGCGGGTGGTTGCACCGGGTAACCCCCAGAGATCCCACCTGAATAATCAAAATCCGTGGGGTTGTAGCGGTGTGATGGTGGTATCAGAGTCAGGCCCCTGGGGACATACGCACCAGCGCAGAGCTGGCTGCAGGTGTGTCCAGCTGCCCGTGAACCGCCTCACTCAGAGCTTATCCCTCTTCCTGCATCCTAATTAGCTGCTAAATGATGAATAAATGATCACAGCTTAATCTTCGTGTTTCCCCGCCATCAGTCATGTAAAACTCTCAGTATTATTTTATGCCTGGTACAGTTCTGTTAAAGGAACTGGAGCTATTCAGGGACCCACATGATGCAGAGTTTGGTCTGTCCTCAAGCTTGTTAAATAAAATCTTTGTCTGTCAAGTGTTAGTTTCCCCTTTCACTTATCTTCAGAGATCCAAGTTCAGACCTGTAGGAAGCACCAGCGAAAAGAGGAAGGCTAGACTTGCTGCTAGGGCAAGTCTAAGGTCTGACTGGAGCCTGCTGAGGCGCGTTTTCATTGTCATGGGCTTATGTTCCCATGGACATGAGGACCCATTTTTGCCTCCTATTCTCACTTTCCAGAGGGAGAAAGATTGTACTGGCCTGTCTTCTCAGAGCATTAAGTAGCTCAGGGAGTGAGGCTTAGAAAGAGCTTGGAGAGTGGCAGACAAAGCACCAAATGTGGCATCCTGTAGTCCTCAAGGAGCCTGCATTCGCTCGATCACACATCAAGGCCACTGGGAAGATCACAGCAGTTGGGGTTCTTGCTCAGCCTTCCTCCCCAGTATCTGGAGGGAGGCTTCCAGCCTGCCTCAGCACTTTGTGAGCCCTTGGGTCTGTGGATGTGACTGCACCGAGCCATGGGGAAGCTGTTGCTGGGATATTTCATGTTTTTTCAGTTTGCATTTCTGATGAGGTAGCAAGAGAGGCGATGGCGGTGTGTGGCTAGATGGTGCTGTGGCTTATTGCAGTGGACCACAGAAACGTCACTGCTCCCCCAGTTTTGGCGAACAAGTCATGACCAATGTTGTCCTAAGAGAAATTGCCTCTCCTTGTGTCCCATTAGGAGCTACAGTGGAAAACTTCCTGTGTATCTACTTCTGTAGCAACTTGGCTAAGGAGAATTTGGGTCCCTCATGCAGGGCACCTTCAGGCTGGCAGCGGGGACCTGTTTTTTGGCACCATGCATGAGATCACTTCACTTTACTACCCCTTTGTGAGGGGAGGAGGCAGCTCTCCTCGCTGCTGAAGGCCAACACATTAGTGCTGCGTGATGCCAGCCACGTGTCTGCCCTCAGACATGCTTGTCGTGGCTGCCAGCATTGATTTCATTGAAGGGAAGCCCTCAGTTTATCGGGCCAAGCTCTTCTTTGTGCCAAGATCTGCTTGGCACAGGGGAGAGGGGCATTTGTCAGGGACTGCGGCTATCCCTGAGGTTTGCTGGTAGTTTTTAAAGCTACTGTGGCCTATGACTGGCCGTGGCATTCATCTGGTGGCCACAGCTACCAGGTCACCAAGGAGGGAATTGATCACCCCAAGCCTTGGAGGGCTGTTGGGCTGCTCCTTCCAGCCAGTGGGATGAGGGAATGATCCTGCCAGCACTGTGCTAGTTAAGGCCACCTCTTCATAGTGGAGCATAGTGTGGTCCCTGTGGCCAGGATCCATCCCCTTTCCCTGGCCTGGGCTGCAGAGGGGCTGGGAGCATGGAGAAGAGCTGGGGCTGGTACATGTGATTCTCCTGCCTGCTGCCTCTTCAATCTGATCTTCCCCCTGTCCCTGGTAGGACAAAAAAAAAAAAGTCAACTGAGGCATGTCTAATTCTTTACTACCTTCTTCAGCCTGTACTTCTTTCCTTATCTGAGCGGCCATAAATAACCTCTGCCTCCTCTCCTTTCAAAACATTGTTCATGCAAGATTGGTCTTGTGGTACGTAGGACCACGTAGGAGAGTGAAGCACACAACTTGCTTTTTGTCCATAGACAAAAGGGGTTGAACCGCAGCGAGCGGGGGATTTCCAGAGATGGGGTTCATCTGCTGCAGCTACAGGGGATTTTCCAAGAAGGATGATCCAAAGCGGAAGCCTAGTTTAGACCTTACAGCATCTATATGGTTAGGTTGCGTTGCATGGCATGGCCCATGTATCATAGGGCATTGCAGCAAAAAGTTAGTGTTGTGGATTCAGAGGTTTCTTCTTTTTTTCTCTTCTGAGATAGCTTTTTTCCTTTCACTGCCTCTTATTTTGATGTCCTTGCTCATGATTCCTAGATGCTGTCATGGGAGGGTGACTGAAGTACTGGTGTAGAAATGCCCTATGTGAAAACAGTGACCTTGATATGGATTAATAAAAAAGGACCAGATCCTCACCAGGAGATAAATGAGTGGAGAGCCTCTGCCTACAAATGCAGCCATCCCTGGCTGCTCTAAAGACCTGTCTCGGAGGAAGTCAGGTGAGCTAGGCAGCTAATGTAGTTGCTAGGAAAAGTATGATGACAGCTCCATTCATGTCTCCCTGACACATCCCAATTGCCTTCTTGACTAACTGGGCTGTTGTCTAGGGTGGAGGACATCTGATGGACTCAGAGGTTGTTCCCGTCCATAGATGAACCTTCCCCAAGGTGACCGTTCAGGCCAGGGTGGCTCAGGCACAAGGTGTCCCATGACCATGAGCTCATCAGGAAGGTGTTGCAGGAGTGGCAGGGGTTTTACTCCAGCCGAGGCTCTGAATAGAAGGGGGATGATGTAGCAATACCTTGCATGGTGCAAGCACAGCATGTCTTTTGCACGTCTGGTGTGTAAGGTATGAGGAAGCATGGGGAAAATTCTTGAGCTTTGTAGACAGCTTTATTTGTATCTCCCAGATAGGGATGGACTGTGGCAGGTGGTTGCAGGTAAATCTCGCTCCTCCGGGTGACTGGGAGCCCTTGTCGCACTTTCTGATTCACGTTACCTGTGGCTGAAAGCTTAGGTGGGACAGAGGTGCCCCATGGACCTTGCACTGGGTCTCTGCACAGCGGGGAGCTCTGTGAGTCTCAGAAATCCACACTGGCCAGCTGCATAGAGGGAGTGGACGGAGATCTGGAGGAGTATGTGAAATGAGTATTTGTCCATTTTGAGCTTTTAGCACTCAAGGAAACTTTGCAATTAAAAAAAGAACAAAAACCTCAGCCCTCCACCCCGTTAGTTTCTGTGCACCCATGCGTCTGTACCTATATATAAAGAGTTATTTCAGAAGGCTTTTCAGTTGTCTCCCATCCTCCATCTCTCATTCATTCAGTAGGACAGTGGTTCTCCTTGCTTAAAGGTAAGTGGAAGAATGGTAATGCAGGCCACACCTTAGGGCTAATGAAAGTGCCACTTGAAAGCCAGGACTGTAGCCAGGCTTTTGACATAGTGATCTCCCAGCACGGCACTTCGTGAAATTTTAGTTTTGTCTTGCTCCTGCGTGATGTTCAGTTCTTCCATTCGGCTGGAGACTGGTGGCAAAGCTGTGGTATCTTTAGTAGGGTCAGGATGTATTCCAGGTTTGGAATATAGCGTCCGGAATGCTGTGCACCACTAATGCACCATTGAATAATCCGTGTAATTATTTCCCAGGTCTTCTCAGGATACACACCTCCTGAGTGAGTATTAGCACATGTAAGCTGGAGGCAATGGCTCTGTTGTCAGCTTCAGCAGGCAATCCTGGATCAGCAGCTGAACACACTGGTGCTGTTGTGCCCATCACTGCTGGCTGCAGAGCCAGCCCGTCTGTGGCAGTGGACATAGCTGGGAAGGGGGAGACTCTTCCCTGGGGTCAGGGTCAGCAAGTATCAGCGCCCTGAAAGTAACAAGAGAGTTGAGCAGTATCAGAGCTGGTCACTTGCTTCTCTGAGGCAACAAAATGTTGAACATTTAGTCCATCAGAAATGCTTGAGGCATGTGCTTATGTGGAGCGAAGCCTCCAGCCAGTAGGTGGTTACTACTGGGTCTGGTAGTAATTGGAAAATATCTGCCCTTCTTTGGGATTAGTAAAGGGATTTCTTGATAGCTTCCACTATCCTTCTGAAATTAAGGTCTTGGTTACTCATTTTTTCGAGTTTCCACTCAGAATTGCTCATGTCAGTTTTTCAACTGCACTATGTGTGGTGACTAAGCTGGCTTCGATGAGTCTTAACATAATACGTTGTATCTTATACTAACAAGAGTTGTTGTTATTCTTGATGTACTGATTTATGAAAAACACCCGTATTTGGGGAAGGAGGAGTCTTTTACTATAAAGGAGATGGCTCCTTGTAATATCATCCAACTTCCAGGCAGCCAGTGATGTTTACTATTTTGCATGCAGCTATATAGAATTGAATTAATGCTCCATGGGGCTATGCACTATGATGTGTCGAGGGAACCGGGAGGCCAGAAGGCTTTAAAATGCACTATAATATTTAGAGGTCTGTGCAGAAAGGAGCAGTCTGAGACATTTGGCAAC
This sequence comes from Buceros rhinoceros silvestris, assembly GCF_000710305.1. Lineage (NCBI taxonomy): Eukaryota > Metazoa > Chordata > Aves > Bucerotiformes > Bucerotidae > Buceros > Buceros rhinoceros. The sequence goes on from NW_010394585.1 coordinate 37,942, forward strand.
ACTTGCCCACAGCTGTCCCAGAGAATACTGTCCCTGGTCTTCCTACTGTACGGTGGGTGTGCACTGGCACATTACTGATGGGTTTTGTGCTCCTCTGACTCTGCAGGACCTGGAATACCAGTGTCTGGCTTAACACCCTCGGTAGTATCCGTTCACCTCTGAGAGCCTGCCAGCCTGGAAAAAAGGCCCTCATCCTAGAAAAAGTGTATGAATCCTTTGTTTTTCTGCTAACAAGAGGTGTCTTCAGAAGAAAACAAAAGTATACTGTCTGATTTGGTCAAGTAAATCTGAGCTAAAAAGTTGAGAGACCTGTATCCTGCTTGTGAGTTTATATTTACGCAGCGTGTGTACTCACATCCTTTCTCTAAGCAGCGGGCTGAAGGGGTTATGGAGTTGTGGTACTGCACCACCAGGAAGGTGTTTTGCAGCCTGAGGAATCCCGGTCTTGAAACATCTCGAGGCCCAGGGAGGACAGCAGCGTCTGTAGGGTCTGGCCATCCACCTGACTGCTGTTAAACTGTGTCACTGTGAAACCCCTGGGTACATCCTCTATTGGTGGGGGCATTTCTGAAAAAAATCTCCTCCCCCACCTCACAAGGGTTATGTATACCTCTCTCGGGGGGAAAAAAAAGTCCTCTGAGACCTGGCAGGGTGTGAGCTACATGCGGGTTGGAGGGTAGTTGCTGAAAGGACTCACTTCTTTTTTTATGTGCTGAGCTACCTTTCTGTGTAATTACCACCTCTGTGTCAGTTTTGCTTTCTGAATGGTTAAAGCTGATGAATCATCGTTTGTTTCCCTTTTCCATAGTTTGATACTGAATGTTTTTCCCTTAAAGTGTTCCCTGTACTGTGAATGTCTGACCATGAGTGATCAACTCCAGTCATCGCTGTCCTGAATGATTGCAAATTGTGTAACGTTGTCCCTTGATGAAGACCAATGAGCTCATCAGACCCGAACGTGACTCTTCTCGCAGGCATTTTTTTAATTAGCAGGGGAGTAAAGTCACAGAGGAGCAGGAAGGCTCCTGTAATGGGAAAGATTAAAAAAAAAAAAAAAGATTAGCGAACAGCTCACTGAAACCTCGGCTAACTAGCACGTGAATTGGGGAAGTTAGGTCACCAGATTTTTACAGTGCTTCTCGCAATGTGGGAGTATGCCATAAAAATTAGGAGGCAGCACAAGTGTAAGGACTAATAACACCCCGTTTTACATAAGGCATAATTATCCTGGAATTTCCTTTCGGAGAGAGTCTCCAGGTCAAGAGGCAAGTGGGATTAAAAGAGTGAAAGAGACACTTAAGGGCTAATGAGACTGCTCCTAACAACTCTGTTAGAAGGAATCAAAAGCACTGATGTGTTTCGCCTTCAAGAGCATTTGTCAAGGCTTGGATATTGCAGCCGTTCCTTGGTGGTCCACTGAGGCGTTGATTTGCTGAATCTCTTTGCTCTCACAGGCTCAGTATAGAAGTAGGTGGGTCCCTGGGATTGCCCCAAACGGCAGTTTATTTGTGTAGCCTGGAAGGAATCACCGAAACCACTTTGTATGTGTCTGGAAATATACCTGGAAATATGCACAGCATGTAAATTGAAACTATTTAGTATGCAGAGTTGTTCAGACCTCATGAAGTTTTATGGCTGAAAACTCTGAAGGCATGACATTGTCAAGGAGAAATCTTGTGTTTAATCACCTTTTTGCTTGCAGGCTCTATTTTATATACTGACCTCAGCAAATGTAGCAAGGAAGACAGCAGTATCGAGGAAAAAAATCAAAACAGAGTCTCTCAGCTGCTTACCCATGCATGTTCCCAGATCCTACACTGACCTAGGCTTGAATTTTGCAAAACCGTATCTTTATAATGGGCTGAACAAGCAATCGAGTTAAAACAACCTCCTTTTCCTCTCCCTGCTCCCTCCCCAAATCCGCACTGTGTAAGATCCTCTCACCAAAGTTTGCAGTAAACTGAAATTTCTGAGCTCTCTCTGATATCTGCGTTTCTTTGGAATGTGCGTGTGTCAGTCTTCTGAGTGGTGGCTCAAGGTCCCTGCTGTTCCCTGTCGGGCAGGCTGTAGGATGTCGATCCAGCCGGGATGACAGAATGCTTGGAAGCCCCCATCACTCTCCCGAGCCCAAGCCGAAGTTTTATTTATGCAGAGTTTGCCAGAAAAACATTACTCATGGATGAAATATCAGTAACATCACACAATTGTCCTCCTAAGCTTTTATTTCATCTATTTTGAAAGGATGTATAATTATATAAAACAATGCAGTCTTTTAAGAAATGCTGTGGATGAGAGATGACTTATATTTGCAGTGACAAATGGAGCAGATAAAGAGACCTGTTGTTTGTCCTCCATTGTGGCAGTTGCATACATCCTTCGCCTCATGAAGCAACTCCTTATTTGCGTATTGAGCGCTAATTGTGTTTGCTCTGTGTTTAACAGAGGGCATTGCTCACTCCCCTGGCATTTACTGTTAGTGTTTAACACAGGCACTGTAATCAGATGTAGGTGGTACCTCATTCAAAAGCCAAAGGGGTGCTGATTTTGTTAATAGGTGGGAACATCACCGTTTCCCTCACCTGGAACAGTTTGTCCCTGCCATAGACACTCTGCACTATCTATCTCAGCCCCTCCTGGGAATGAAGGTGTGATCCAGGAGTTGGGAGGGGGCCAGTCAGTGGACAGGACAAAACCCAGAATGCCTAGGAGCTGCAGGACCACTCTTCTCTCCTGGTCTTGACACCCTGATGAGAGAGCGGCAGGAGAATGAGGGCAGAGGATAAGCAGTGCTCAGGCTGTGCTTGGGATTAGAAATGTGTTCCCTGCCAGGGAAAGCTTTGGTGATTCATTATCAGAGCCTCCATGGGTCTGAAACAATTTTGCTGCACATTTCTCAATCCCTGTTCTGCTCGTCCTGCAGATAACTAGGTGACTGGCGAAGACCCTTTGGAGAAAAAATAAAGTTAGAAGTGAGAAACAGCATCACAGCAGCAGCTGGCAGAGCTGCTGCAGATAAGGGCTTGTGACAACTACCATTACCGTGTTGTTTGAGTGCTTACGGTTCAGCCATTAAAATTAGTTTGGAGCTAAAAACTGACGCTGAGTTGCTCACTGTAACACTGAACACACACAAGGTATGGTTTTTATAGCACACGTTCCCCATTCTTGGCAAAATTTATAGATTTGCCCCCATCTGTTAGCTACAGGCACAGACTTGCATGCACAAGCACACCGGTGCACTCAGTCAGCTGCACCTACTGGTGCTTCTGGACACATGGCTGGGCTGGGTTGTGATATTTGCTGGCCCCTGTTTGGCCATGATGCCAGAGAGAATTTTTTTTTTTTTAATGTTAATGCAAACCATAGGTTTCAATCCTTTACGGTTTTATTTTTGGAACCTGTTTAGTCAATGATCTGTGCCCTTTAAAGGGTAATGAAGCTGCAGTGCCCATTTGTTTCTGTCCTCCAACAGCCCCTGGGCAGGGCTGCTACTGCTAATAGTTGCTGAATGGTGATGTAGGGGTGCCCATGTGGGCAGGGAAGTACGTCTGCAGTAACCTAACAGAAAAAGTCCCTGTGGAGTCCTTGTTTCTGAAGAGGTCATTCTGCACTATAGGAAGTAAAGAAATAGAGAAGAAAAATCTTGAGTGGCGCCTGTATAGGCACGTGGGGATCCGGTAGCCGCTGTTGTCAACGCATGCATCTACTGCAATGCCTCTGGAAACACCTCTTGGAAAAATCGTTCTTCCTTCATGATTTTCTGCGGTGGTTCTGAAACATCATGCGTGCCTGACTGCTTATTGGGTGAATTTTCCCTGGTCAGGCAGCAAAGCAGAATGGAGCCAGGATGTGGAGGGGAACCGGGCTAGGGATATTTTACACCACATGAAGGATGTAATCACCTCTTCAGGAAGGGCAAGAGCCTAAAGAGATCAGGGAGGGTGCGAGAGAGAGTTTTCTCTCGCAGGATGAGTGCAGGGGTGGTAACTGCCCTTTGCCGAGCACTAATCCCAAAATGGCCATAGGCTCAGCAGACCCGTGTCTGTTGCCCCACTGAAGACCATAATCTGTTCGCAGCTCCTACAGGGGCTGTGTGACTATGACTTAATTAACACTTATCAAGAAGAAATCTTTCACTTCATTATATCATCACTTCTTATTTTTACACTCCTTCGATTAAAACCATGAGTAATTACTCGCACTGTTGACTTTGGCATCTCCCCTTAGATCTCCCAAGACAAGCAGTGGATGGGGGGTGACTCAGAACACTGGAGTGATCTGGGGGCGGTGTCTAATTTAGGCAGCGACAGTTGGATGCCTCATCTGGGTGGTTTGGGTGCCTCATCCAGATGGCATGGCTGCCTAGAAAGGAAGAGGACTAAAATCCTGAATGAAAGTCCCTTGACAGGATTCAGAACAGACCCACGTGATACCTGGAGTGACAGTGTAGACTGTAGCATTGCTGCATCTGACTTTCTTGCTGGCCGGATGGGATTAGTCGTATTTAAGAACTACTTTAATCAGACTAATAGTCAATGCACTCCCATGGCTATGAAAAATCCTTTTCAGTTTTGAGGAAATCTGCTTGATTTGCCTGATGTAGCATGAATGATTGTCACAGCTTGGGAATATTTGCACAATGCTCTGTCCTGGTGGACAGGTAATTGTTTTACTTGCCTTTGCTATCAAAACCTTTCTCTTCTGCTAGGTTACAGCAACTTGCACCAGCTTCTACAGCATTTTAAGGCTGAGTCACCACCTCATAAATAACATAATGGGGTCCTCCAAGTTTACTGTATCTTTATTATTAGATCTTTGTAATTAAGGTCCTTATTTTGGAGAAGAGGGAGGGGAAGCAGTTTTCCTTGAGCGTGTTTATAAAAGCAAAATAGAGCGGGGCTTTAGGAAGAAGAGCGGAATTTGGAAACAATGGTGACAGACACACAGGCTGTTTATGCCATCAGCCTATCTTAGTGTGTTGCTGTTGATGCAGGATTCACTAGAACCGAAATTTTGATGTGTGTCCTGGCACACTCTTACTGGTTTGATCTTTAGACTGAGAGACATCTGCCCTAAATTCTTCCTTGTGGATCTGCTCTTCACTCTTTTATGTCCTAAACAGTCTGGTTTTAAGTCACCTGGGACCTCTAAGCCAGCAATGACTCCCCTTTGGACAGGATCTTATCCCTCAGATGGTCACTCTGGAGCCTGTGTAGCCACTTCTGGAGTATGGCACCATCTAACTGGCTTGCAAAGGCAAGGTCCTCTTTTCCTTGTCTCATGCAGGTGGCATAGAGGACTAGTCAATGTGCTGACAACACTCTGAGGATGTACAAGATCCATTACTATGAGCTGATTCTAAACTGTTCTTCAGTGGTGAGGACAGAAGCCAGCTTGGGGGTTGGTGCGGTTGTTTCCGCACACGTGGGAGGTGTGGGCAACACTAACACAGCTGTGCAGGTCTGGCACTACCACTGTTTTCAACTGTAGTAACTCCTTCCAACCAGAGCTCAAAGGGTGACCCATGAGTTAGGGATCACCTGCAAAAGGCCACCATGGTGGAGCAATATGGTGTGACATGCTTATGATCCTTATAGTAGTGACAGCCTGTCCCACACCTCCCTGAATACCACAGACACCTGTTCAGGTGCTGCTTTGAGAAAACAAAGGGGGCTGTGATTAAAGCTTGTCTGTCCAGTTCCTAACATCAGCAGTTTGCTGCGGAACAGAGGAAAAAAGGGCTGAGCTAACCAAAACCACCAGCAGATACTGAAGCTACAGCTGTGCTCCTTGAGAGATTACCGCAGCCAGAGCAGACCGACGTGACCCAAAGCTGAGGCAGGAACATCTCACTAAGAGATGTCTTTCCAATACATTGCACCTGCCGCAGGGTGAAGTGCTTCTGGGAACTCGAGCCAGGGCAGCTGCTTGCTGGTGGGAGTTTTGTAGCCAGCTCAGGAGCAGCCATGTGGCTGCCTAGTGAGAACGGGATACTTATGAAGACTGAAGGAGCTCGTTAGAGGTCAGGAGATCTACAGGAATTGGACTGGCGTAAGAGAAAGGACTGGTCAGCTGTAGGCTGCATGCCAAACTGCTTTCAGCAGGGAGCAGGGCAAAAAATGATTATTGGTGCAACCAAGAAATTACTCTCTTAAGGAGGTATCTAAGTAGATGCTAGGTGTGGTGATAATCCTCAGTGGGCTGGGGAAACAAGCCCGCAGTCTGTAATCTCCACTGCTGACATCTCTTGTACGAGTCTCTGCAGTGCGGTTTCACAATCCATCAGCTGGAGGATCATCAGCGTGGGAAAACAGAAGTCATAAGAAATGCCTGGGAAATTAATAGTAATGCTAAATAAACTTGGTTTTATTTTTTGTACCTTGCTATGTAAAAGAAGGGCACTGCGATTTCCGATGAGGAGCAGCCAGCCTCACCCAAGCGTGGGTAATCTCCAAGATCTATATTTACGGCCAAATACTGCTTGCTGTACTCTCACAAGTGGGCACAAGGGAGGCAGCTTCCTCTTCTCCTTCAATTACATCATGTTGTTTTCCTTCTGCCAAGAGTGGTACGATTCCCTTATGAACTTCTTCTATCCCATGAGTCAATTGAGCAGGATTTGCCTTGAAATTTTTATCAATTGCAAGCATTGATTATACTGGTTGGCTGATGATACTGTCCCGCTGCTCTGTTGCTGGTTTACGCGGTAAGAGTGCAGTCTGCCTGCTTGAAGTTTGGTTGCAAGCACAAACCACAAAAACAGGCTCACCCGGTAAGAGCCAAATTGATCTGTAGTTTCTCCTGCCATCTTTAATCCTCATCTCCCAGTAGCTTTAATATATTCACCTCACAAAGGAAGAGAAGACACCTGAACCATGGTCAAAGAACATGCTATTTTC
>NW_010394585.1:44952-53118 GCF_000710305.1 Buceros rhinoceros silvestris
ATGTCCTTTTCAGAAGCTCGTCAAGGCCAGCACAACACGCTAAGCTTAAAGCGGTGGTGACCTCCTGAGGAAAGAACTTGGCACCGGCAACCTGCAAGCTGGTGTCCCCCATCGCCTTGCCTTACCTGCAGGGATTAGCAGGGGCTTGGCCTCCTGTACCCGCTCCGGGAAGCCCCAGCAGCCCTCAGCATTGCGGCTGACAGGACAAAGTAAGGGGGATCCCAGGCATGTGTGGGACCCAGCTGGCAGCTGTGAGAGCAGAAGGAATTGAGGAGTGGTTTTCTGGTGGGAGGGAGGTTCTGTGGAGAAAGGAGATGCTTTTGGTTGGACTGTCATCCCTCTGAAAGGGAAAATCTCTTCAGTGAAAGCTGCATAAACCCACGTGGGGCTCTCTGGCCTTTGGTGCACTAGGCTGGCAAGGGAAGCACCCTCTGTAGTTAAACTGGTTTGTTGTATGAGGGTAAGGAAGGTGGTGAGCCTAATTACCGCCTCAGGGAAGCGGAGGAGGAGGGCGACAAGCTCATCCTATGACCCAGAGCACTTTGCTCGTTGACCAATGAGATGAAAATTTGAATTCCACTTTTGGTGTTGCCTGACTTTGGCTGCACAGGGGTGACCACTGTTTGCTCGACCGTGGTGGGAAGCATGGGATTTGTGAAGCAGGCAGAGGGTGCCAAGGAGCCCCTGCTGTCCCTGCTCGCCCTGTACTGGTGATAAAGCAAGCTGTGGTTTGTGCTGTGGTAGTCATAAGTAGAACAAGGTCAACTGCCTATTTCAGTCAACATGACAGAAATAGAGTTGATCTCAATAAGATCCCAGCTCTTTCTTCCTGTTAACTTCTCAGTTCCAGTTTTAGGATTGCTGTAATCAAGCTGAGGAAGAGGCCGTTTATCCCATGCGGGTAGTGGGGGGGCAGGGGGGGAGTTGTTTGAAGGTAGGAGGAGAGGAGTCACTTGAAAATGTGTTTTGAGAAATATGTCTCTGGCCATGAGGAGTGTCTGTGTGGTTCAGGAGTTGTTCCTGTCCAGTCATTGGTGTGGCCATGTAGAAGGTACATGGCTGAGAAGAGGACCCGTTCTCCTTCCCTTCTGGTGATGGCTGCACCAAAGGAGTGAGGTGGTTGGTCTGAACCATCTAGTCTGGCTGAGCAAAAGTTTCCAGGTTTGCAAGTCTGCTCATCCATTAAACATCCATTAAAACTCTGGCTTTGCACAGAGCCTCCCCTGCTGCTGCCAAGGAATATTGATGCTCTTCTCGTTGGAGGCGAGATGCTGACAGCTCTGTCTAATACAGGCAGAAATGGGGTGGGGTGGAAACTGCCACTGAATGCTAATCTAAATGAGCAGCAACTTACAATACGAAGCCTCCACCATAAACAAATTAGTTAGGATGTTCTCTTAGGACAAACATTTGGAGTGGTTTTATGATAGTTAAATTAGTTTCCTACGAAGCACCTGCAAACGCCGAAGCACAGCACTGCTGACGTTGACTGGGGTGCTTTACTTTGCAGCCTGCCTGTGTGCATCCTCCGTGCCCTCGTCTCCCCTGGGCTGGAGGGAAGGCTGGGAGCCCAGGGTCCTTTTCCCTGTCTGAGCTGAGTGAGCCCCTGAGAAAGGCTGGTGCAGGCTCAGACAGCTTTCAAGCAAAGGAGTGGAGCCAGTGGTTTCCCTGCATAGGTGGTGCTTTGCCAGTGAAACTCTTCTGCTCTGTGCCCAGGGACAGGGACAGAGGTGCCCACCCTGGTGGCTGCTCGCTGCTGCCCACCTGCTGTTTTGTCACAAGTGCTGGTGCAAATTCAGGAGCTGACCTGGTGTGAGGAGAGGTAGAGGCATCTGTGCATCTTCTGCTCGTTCCTGCCTTGGTGGGATGAGCTCCCTGGGCCGCGTGGCTGCACACGTGCACAGGCCGCCACAGGGCAGGCAGCACAGGAGCAGCAGCCAGAGGTGATGCAGGCACAAACGCTGGGTTAAACAGTAGCTTGCAAACTAGGACTGCTGGTGCTGGTTATCGGGCCGCGATTTGACCTGCGGTAATCAGGTCACTCGTGGCAGTGCGTGGGGCTGGTGTGAGCTCAGCTCTGCTACAGACACACACCTGCTGTCTAGTGGCCGTGCAGCATTGCACTTTTGTACCCCCCTGACCTGCAGAGCCTGACTTGTGTTTGCAGCTGAACAGGACCAAACCTGCAGTCCAGGTGGAAGGTCTGATACGGAAGCTTTACCTGGAAGAACTTCGTCACCTGAGACAGGAGCCGTCCTTCCAGAAGTGGGGCTGTATGGGGACCACTGCTGAAGCAGCCACAGTGGCAGTTGAAACAAGCATCTCAGAAGATCTGTTCCGGTACCTTCCAAGTGCAGCTCAGCCATAAAGGTCATATTCCCACCCTGCTTCCCCTTTTGTTTATGGGGATGGAGATGCAGAAATACACAAGACAGAATATTCTCACTCTTGTGGCTCAGGAGGAACGAGCGGCATTGGCCTGTGAAAGTAAAAGCAGGAGAGAGAGTGCACCAATACAAGAGCTGTCACCTCTGGCAGGCAGGCAGCTGTTCTGGCAGGCTCAGGTTTGCCCAGGAGCACACCTACAGCATCTTTCAGCCAGGGCCCTGGAGGGACCCTCAGAAGCCCCCTGTCCTACAGTGTCACTTGCGGTGTGCCCTCGCCTGCCCTGTGCACATCCATCTGCAGTTCCCAGACTGCCGGGACAGGACAATCGGATATTTGCCTCTGGGAAGGAGACCTTATGCCAGCGCACGGAGAGGCAGTGTTTGCTCTCACGGAATCGATAGGGTGGTTTGGGTGTGACGGAGAGCGGTATTTGGCCTGGCTGGCTGTCAATAGCACTGCAGCTTTCTCAGCTCACAGTTATTGTCAGGACAGCAACTATTCATGCACTTATTTTCCAATAGAGCTGATTTGAATAACTCACCTTCCCTGATCTCTTTTTGGAGCTAGGAGGGACTAGCCTTCATGACCCCAAACTGCTGAACAGCTCTGTAGGAGTGACTCCAGCTGGGCTTTCTGCAGTCCTCTTGCTCTGCTCCCCATCACCAGTGTCTTCCCCTTTGGCTTTCCTAAGGAGAAATAGAGCGGGGGATCTTGCCCAATCTCTAAGAAAAGGAAGTAAGACCATGTCTGGGCTGAATGGAAGTTGTAAATAAAGACCTTCAGAAAACAGTTCCCTTGTTCTTTTCACGTGCTCTTACTCCTTCCCTCGGCCCTCGCGTCCCCTCCCGCATAGCACAGATGTACCGCCTGTCCCTTTCTGTTGATGTGCTCCTGGCACTGCCTTGTGCTGGTGGTGTGAGGTCTTCAGGAGCACACCTGAAGACTTGGTGTGACTGGAGTCTGTTCTGCGCCCTGTGGTACATGCACGCTGGGGAGGTCCCTAACTGCATGCTCACGCTAACAGCCACTGCTTAAACAGGGAAATCATAATGATTAGAGGACTGTAAAAACAAGATTCAGGTTCCTGGCCAGGCTGCAGCCAGAGGTGGTTGGAGAAGCTTAAATACAAATAAGCAAGTTGTATTTAAGGTTTGAAAAATTAGCTGACTTTACTGAAGCGAACTCCTATTTAATCATTCCTCTGTTGCTTTAAAGATGGTGTATACTGCCAGGTAAGTGGAGCTATGTTTGTTTTGAAGTCTTGGGTAAATGTCCTGTAGAGGAATTAAAATGTCAATCTCTAGCTGCATTTGTTTAATGAAATGATACAAACAAGGCTGTGAGCACAGATCATCTTCCCACTCAAGCACCACATCTCAAAGGTGTTGAACCACTTCCCGCTCCTTGCAGCACGCAGCCATCCTGACGCTCTGCTACAGAAGGGTCACGAGGGTGCTTACAGGGCTGTGGGAGGCAAATCCTCCTGGGTTAGCTTGTCCCCTACTTCAGCTGTAGTTCAGCCTCACCCATCCCACCTGCTGCAGCTCATGGCGGTCTTGAGGTGAGATCTGCCGCTAAGCACCAGGAAGACAAGGCTGTCTGCAAGGGCTGTGGGGTGAGCGTCTGACCCCATGGCAGCAGTTGAGAGCTGACCTGAGGCAGGCATGGAGGTGAGCAGATATGGGTGGACTTCACCTGTGGGCCTGCCTGTGTGGTTGCTCTAAGTGATGCTGTTCACTGCCATGAACTCCTTGCCCAAATGGTCCCATGGCATGTCCCACGGAAAGGACAGCTGGCATCGTCTATGGCTGACCAAACCCACGCAGGCTGCTCACTGTGCAGCGAAAGCATCCACATGGAGATACAGTGCCATAGCTACTACATTTTAATTTCTCACCTAGGTCATTTTGGAGGAGCTTTCCCACTGGGGATAAGCCATAAAAAGCAAGCAGGCATACAAGGGTACGCATCTTCCCGTACATCTTCCCGTTTACTACTGGACCTCATTTTCTTACAAACTCATGTTGTGCACAGTTGTAAATCCACCCCTTTCCTTAGAAGATGAACCGTTTGTCTAAAGGGGGTTTGTTCCCTCTCGTACAGGAGGATCAGTTAAGGGGGAAGTTTGTATTTCACTGAGGAAGGTGCCTTGAAAACAGACTTAAAAAAAAGGAAAAGAAGGGGGTATTGTTTTCTTGCAAGAGACTAACAGAAACTAAAGCAAGTGGTTTCTCAGCTCTGCCTGTGTAGTGAGCTGGCACTCCTAACGAGGACAAACAGAGGCACAGTGCTGTGCATTAAAAGCTATCAAGAATCAAAGAGTGCTCAAAAAACCAAATGGGCAAACTTAAGTGGTGAACACACAGAAGTTCACTCTGGCCCCAGGGAGATCTGCTTTTAGCCAGTTCGTGTGACACCTGCTGAAGTGCAAGATACTGGTTTGCAATTTAAAGACTGTGCGGGTTAACACCTTTGCCTTCCCCAGGTTTCCCAATTTTCTGCTCCGTGGTGTAAGCTGTTGTGTAGCTTTGGGCAAGTCACTCAACCTCTTGCTTCTCATTTCTGCTGGTAAAACTGGAAACGTTCCCTGCTCTGTTTAAATCCCAGTCTCAGGAGGGACAGGCGACTGTCCTTCATTGTCTTTACACAGCCTGTTATGGCGAACCCCAACCTTTGGTTGTTACTCTGCTCCTGAAACTGAAATAACGCTACTGCTGAGAGGGCAGCGTTGACAGCAGCAGACACAGGAGTGACCAATCCTAGAGCTGTATGGACACAGAGCATGCGGTGGTCGTGGTGGAGGGATGTGTCTTCTCATACATCAGGCCACATCCTTCCTTCACACATCACTTTGGAGACCTGAATGTTCGGGGGGGACAGGACAGCAGATCTTCCTCTCTGCTTAGACGCAGGACGGGCACTGTGTTGGTGATTACTGTGAAGGTAATTATATATATTTTAATCCTAAACAAGAGAAAAGGTCCCTGATTGTAGAGCGGAAGAATGGTTGATGTGGAAGAAATATTTCAATAACAAGGGACTCTTTAGTTTGAGAGCACTTGAGGGATGTCTGTTATTGGTGAGAATTTTGATGGCTCCTTTTTCAGATCTGTTAAATATTCAGCCTGTGTTTTTAGCAATCTTTACCCTTTTTGTGAGGTTGAACGGGTTTGATTGTTCAGGCAATTAGTATACATATAGTGAGAGTTTGCTTCAATCCTGAGATGATTTCTCTTTGTCTGCTAGTGGTTTTCTACAAATATCTGAGCAAGTGCACCATGATGGCAAAAGCATTTGAGGGAAATGAGTGTCAAAATCCTGTGTGCTGCTACTGCTGGAAGCGGGAACTTAACTAGGATCTGCCAGCTTTCATAGTAAGAATTCCTGCGTGCTTTTCAGAAAATACAAGTTTAGTTGTTTGTTAGTGCACAGATAGGTCATGTCTCCGATGGGCGTTGAATTACAGAATGCAAAAGCATTTACAAAGCTCTTCATTGAATACACTCAGAAAAAAGAATCACAGCGGGTTGTGGTTTCTGAGAGCAGGAAAAAGGCCAATCTTATGTCATAGGGTAATAAAATATATTCAGGATGAAGTCAGTAAAAGTTCTGTAGGAAACCCTCTGAAACTGGAGACAAAGCAATTTCTAGTCAACATTCTTAGAAAAATATAAGCTTAGGTCGACAAAATGACATTTGGCGTCCCTTTGTGTTGTAGGCAAACTTGGCAAAGGCTGAGTGCCCTTCAGAAGGGAGCGCTGCTTGCCGTGGGTAAGCTCCGTGTGGCTCTTCTGCAAGGTGAGCTCCTCCATAAAGCAGTCACAAAACAATTCCTCGGCGCATGTTGTTAGTACTGAGAAATTTGGTCAGAAAGTAGAAGATAGGTAAATCAGTGATTCCTAGGAAATGTTTGGTTTGGGACACGCCTGGCTTTAGGGGGATGCCCACACACAGAAACATGGTTTCCAGTGTCCTGGTTAGGAGAACCATTTCAGGCACTCAGTTGAACACAAGCCCATATGGAGAGCTCCTTCCCTAAGCCTAAGCATGGCTTGAAAGGGCAGTTTTGAAGGAAGGAGATGCTAACCCCTCTCTCTGCAGTGAGCCCAGTGTCAGCCTCTGCGAGCCACGGACAAAGAGGAATAGAGATACGGTGGTGTCTCACACTGGCACCTCTGGGGAACAGAAACGTGTTTGTGGAGAGAGTCCAAGAGCAGCACGTGTCTCCACCGATCTGTTTGCTGTCTCACTGGGGAGGGCAACTGCTAATGCCTCAGTTGCACGCTGGTGTTAGAAGCCTGATTCGCCTTTGTGCCAGGTATCACGGTGACTTACATTATATAAGCCTTCAGAAGGTAATACCTCCAGACTATGGTCTTTGCCGGTGTGAAGATGAAGCCACTCCGTGACTTACGCGCTCACAGTCCTTGCCCAGAGTTTGCTCGCAGCGGGAGCAGATTGCTGGAGGTGAAGCTGTGGCACACAAGAGCCTTTTCCCAACTTCCCTTTCCCCTCCAGCATGCAGGAGAACTGGTGCCCTGCTGTGGCATCGCAACACTGGAAACCAGAAGCCTGCGTTTGTGCTGGGTGAGTCACTGTCCTGTGAGGAACGTTTAGAGGAAAGCAACTGTTTGTTTAAGGGATGGCTGTGAGGAGCACAACTCTGCTTGCTCTTTACATTAGAACTATATCAAAAAAATCAAGTATTCAGTGGTTTTGTGAGATTTTTTTACTCTGGATGCTGATATTACTGCATTTAACACTATTTTTTGTAATAGTCCCAGTTGGCTTGGTAGTCACAGCTTGAAAATCCCAGCTGAAAAATGAATTCTCCACATACACCCCAGAGCCAAAACCTTTGGCGGCTAATTTAGATTCAGTGTTATCATCCTGACAATGTCTTATCTGCTCTAACGTCACCCCTCCTCCTTTGGCTCAAAGGGTTCACATTCCCGGGTGTAGGTGAAACTCTCCGGCACTCCCTCTGCCAGGGAGGACATGGTAGGGTGCATCATTCTGGTGACACTACTTTCCCTGTCCCTGACTTGGTGGAGTTGATAGGTGATGAGTTGTGGTTGCTGAACCAGGAAATGCTAAAATGGATTGCACAGTGGGGAAGAATGGGGTGCAAAAATCTCATGCCGCTGCCAGGTACCCTCCTGGTGTTTGATGAGTTGATCCACACGGCTCAAAAATCAATTCTCACCTTTTGCCTTGTAGTGCACCTTGTGTAGCGAGGGTGAGAGCTCATTATCGCACCCACGTCAAGGTCTGACGGAAAGGGTGAACAGGATTTATGCTTGTCCTGGCAACTGCTCCCTAAAACCTTGCCCTCAAGCCTGTGTCGCTCTCCCTTTCCACACTGACTGGGGCAGTCCACTCTGATCCAAACGCTCGCCATCTCTGCGGGGCAGCGACGGGCTGGCAGGATGCCAGACGCTTGGATTTGTTGTGAACTGGCATAACGCGGAGCAACTGGATCCATCTTTGACGTGGAGGTCCGGCAGGTGGGGACCCACAGGCCCAGCCCACTCTGAGCTGCGCGACGTGGGGCATCTTCGGGAGGAAGAAGTTACTGGTTTTCTTCTCAAAAGTATCTCGTGCCGGCTTATTTTTGTTAGAGGAGGACTGCTCGGATCTTCGCAGCGGCCTCCTTGGTTTGACGCCACCGTCGAAGGGCTCGTGGCGGCCGGGGAGGACACGCAGCTCTGCCCCAAACGCCGGGAACGGCGGGGCTTCGCGCTCCCTGCCCCGCTTCAAAGGCGGTCGGCGGCCTCG
>NW_010394586.1:0-14952 GCF_000710305.1 Buceros rhinoceros silvestris
ATATATATAAAATAGTTATATATTACCTTAAAAAAGCCTCTTTTTATCAGAGTTTTAAAATCTGCTTTTCTGTAAGCATTTGATATCATTGTCATTTTAGACTGTAAAACCAACTATAGTTGAAGATAACAGGCACAGAGAAAGACAAAGTGAATACATAATAAAGAGAGTAACAGGCTTAAATGATTGGAGGCAGGAGAAGTAGTACAAACCTAGCCATCCAGTATCCGGTCTTTCTCCCCGCATCATCTTTGTTACCTTTTGAAGCTCCTAATTAATGTCTCTCATCTGTCGTGTTTTGTCCACATCTGTTTCTTATGATGCCAGTGCATAAGCGTAGCTAGCTATCCACCTACACCAATCATATGGCTGGGTTCTGTCTTTTAGAAGACTTTTGACGAGGAAGTTTAATAGGAGTTGTCCTGGCCAGCTTGTTTGTTTCCGACAATTCATAAAATTTAGAAATTATTGTGCAGAACACACGTAAAGATCCCGACCAAGAGCAATTTGGAAGAATGACACTGCTGTAAAGCAGAAGTTAATTAAATTCTTTGTTGGGAATTTCAACCGTTGGGAAGGGTGGAAAAGTTAAATAAAATATCTCTGTTCATTTGTGTTCAACTTTCTTAAAAGGCTTCCTATCATTTATCAGTTTTCCTCCCTAGAATCAGAACCATTTGCTATGGTCTCTCTTTCACTAGGTCTGGCTTTTCCTCATTTTAATGAGACATTTTACACTTAGTGTTTAGATCTACCAAGAGGGACATTGTGAGTCCCAGTTCTCATTTCCAGTGCTGGACCTGTGCCCAGGATACTCTGCAGCTATGGTGTTAGAGTTCCTAAATACATATGCAATCACACTAGTGACAAGATGTTCAATCAATATGATTTATTCCCAGAAGATAGTCTATCAATACTTACACCCTTTTATACCACTTTTATACTAGTGTTCCTTTGCCTGAGAAAAAAAGGACAAATGACCAAACACATTCAAGAGAAATATTTGAGAGCAGATTGAAAAGTGCCTGTGGGCTGTTTCAATCTCCAACGCATGATGTGAACTAGATAAACAGAAGGTGCTTGTTGTAAAAATAGACAATTCTGAATCAGTCACCTTGCTCTTACCCAGTGCATGGGAAGAGTTATGCCCCTTAGATATGGGACACAACAGCGCTACCAGAGAGAGACTTATTTAGACTAGCCAGTAAGAAATGTGAAGATGAAGCACGTCTACTGTGCCCAGACTACCATAGTGCCCCACAGGACGTGGGGTCTTTGCAAATGGACGTGGGGTCCGTACAAATAGACATTTCTTTCTGATCAGGATTTGTATGATTGAACATTCTCTCAAATGAGACAGACAAACGTATGGACAAATGATGGCTTCCTCCAAGGAGGAGGGTCGGATAGGAGACCTGTGTTTTCCTTCTTGTTCCCGGGAGTAATTCAGTTTAGTTTGGTTTCATTTTATGGTATTTGCTCTGCTAGGAAGGTGCTGTAGTTACCAGGCCAGATACACGTGCTTGTGTGTGCATCCCCTCCTGGCCCAGTGAACCTTTCAAAAACAGGTTTGTGGACAGCATGTGGCAAGTTGACTCTGGCCAATAGCCAAACACTCTCTCATTCCCCTCTCCTGTGGGTCAGGAAGAAGGCAGAAGGAAGGCAAGAAGAGCTGAATGTTAAGATAATGACATTAAAATAGGCGAAGCAAAAACTGCACATGCTGGATAATCAAAGTATGTGGTAATGCAACCATCTTCATATTTATTTTCCAGGAAATATAATTTAGCACATACAGCCTAAAATATTTTTTCCAGACAGGTCAGTTCAGAGACATAACAGAAAACTAGATTTTGTTATTATTTTGAAATGTGAACGTGAGTCAAGAATCCACCTTTCACCACTATCAGGACTTCCAGACGTGCCTGGAGTAAGAATCTAAATACCTAGAGACATCTCTGGTGAATGTTTAAGCATCCCTAGAATTAGCTAGCTAATTATTATAGCTTCTGAAAGGTATCGTTATTTTTTGGATACCACAAAAAAAAAAAAATCTAACACTAGAGGGACAAATTACTATGTGGATCAGAGGATCCAAGTTAAATTACGGTATTTTCTGTCCAAAGTTAAAGCGGCCATGATGTAAGTGGGCATAGAGTACCCAATCTTTTCTCATAGCTGTAGCGTGACTAAACCACTCAGAAGTGCTGGTCTTTGCTGCTAGAGTCATCTTAGATCCCTGCTGTTCAGCTTCCGTTGGCAACCCTTAAAGCATACCTGGAGTCCAGGAAGCCTCCTATGGGAGTGACAAGCAGAAATTTTTAGGTGTTACAAATTGGAAAATGTTTTCTATGATCACATTCTTTTTCTCTAGTCTTAGATGCTTATCCTTTAATTCTTTCATTTGAATGTGCATTTCACAACTCTGAGTACCATTTCTGAATTAGCTTGGTAAATTAAATAAAATTATAATGCAAGCGAAAATACATGTTTTTCATGACAACTGGTTAATGCTGTCTGCTCAGGTTTTTGCAAAAAAAATGTCGCTTTAAAAAAGCAAAACAGTATATATTTTTTTCTTTCATTAACATTTATTTTTTCTTAAATGACCTTAATTTTTGTTTTATTTACCATAACAAACTTAAGTAATCAATTATATTCCATGAAGAAACTATTTTCAAATTTTAAACACTGGAATAAGCATAAATTTGCAAATATTGGTGAATAAAGATGGTCTTACCTTTCTTTGATGTTACTGGCCACAACTAATAGCCCGATAGATCCATAAATAAGGTCAGCCTATTTTTAGTGTTTTTACACAGCAGATGGAGACTGAGCATGATTTCGTTTAGCTGTTGGCTCAGCAGCACCAGAAACCTGTCTCTTTGTTTTGTTTTAAGCTCTGTACCTTTGATGAATTTCCATTTCAATAAAAGCTCGGCTCATCCTCTCTGCTGCCTTCCTCTACCCCCTCCTGAGTGTTTTCAGAGGAAGGGGGACTCGCAGCAGTGGCTAGCATTCACTAGTCCACCAGAGAGAAAATTCCTTTTTACAGTTGGTCAACAACTGGTAAACTATGTGATTTGTCTCATTAACGTTCTAATGATTTAAATTCATGTAATTAAACCTTTTGGTCCTGTTGACATTCTTCAAACCTTTCAACTCAATAGTTTGGAAAAAAAAATCGCATTGTGAGGGACTGTTTTTCATCAGTATGCTTTTCTTAAATGAGATAAAAGAAACGGCTGCCTTCTATTATACAGTGTGTTATTCCTTATACTTTTGGACTGCAGTGAATTACAGAGGAAACAGTTAATTAGCTTTGTTTCTAGGTTCAGTGGTTTGAAAACTGTGGCTTGCCAAGCTTTGGACGTGGGAATACATTTGATAGGAAGCTTCAGTGGTACAAAACTAATCATTCTGTGGCATTTTAAGCACAATTAAACATTTGTGGGAATTTGTTCTCTATACTTTGGCTGTAAATTTTAGCTCTTTTTGTATAATGAGAAGCATTTATTTAATAACGCATGAATCATCTCAGTTTCTCTGTTGCACAAAATAAGCCCTATTTATTTGTTTTTTAGTTTCCAAAATGTTGTTTATGTAAGTTAAAAGTAGCTATAGGGCTGGCTTTGCATCACTTTCAGAAATTGAAGGAAAACTTCCAATTTTTTTTATGATGGAATTTAATTTCCCTTTCAACTTAACTAAACATTAATATAAGTTCGCTCAGGTATGGTGGTTGTTCCCTTCCTCCTCCTGCCTTGACACAGTGATAAAATCTAAGGAATATGTACTTGCTTCTTCTGGTGCCAATGAATTCCTCATATTTCTTCAGCCTCCCATTGTTCTTGCAGATTACTATTGTTATTTTTGTTATTATGATGATGATTTGTTGTTATTATTCTTGTATAACTGTTTTGCTTTGCTAATTATGCAGTGTTCTGTGCAGATGCACTCAAGTTGTTTCCTAAAGAAGTGATTTTTGAGACTCTTTAGGTTATGTTTTTGTGATCTGTAATCAAATCTTTGGGTTGTTTTACACATGCCTGAGCATGGCCATGCAGATGGCTGTGCAGCTGTTTTGGTGCATCCCTGCTTAGGGACACTGGGAGCTCAGACCCTTTCTGGAGTGTGGCGGTTGCTCTGTGACAGCTCTGCACTGTCAAGTGTGGGGGCCAGGATGATGCCAAAATGGGGAGGTTAGGAAAATTTTCAGCTTTCTCCTCTGCCATCCTTGGCAGGCAGTGCACCTGGATTTTGCAGGTTTAGAAGGAGGTACATAAAGGTTTAAACAAAGGCTGAAGAAAAACAAAACAAATTCTTCCTAATTTGACTGTAAAAAGAATTGAGAAAAATTGCAAATTTCTGAGAAACAGACAGTACTCTAAAGGCTTTTATTGGATAATATGTATGTAGGCACAGCCTAGACCTAAATGAGTAAATTGGAGGAGGGAGGTGGCCTTATATATTTCTACAATAAAGCACAAGTCATGTGGCATTACATAATGAATATTAAGTGTCATAACTATGATGAGCAAATTTTTGAAGTCACTTGTAACAGAAGAGTAAAAAGAAATCTAAAACGGTAGGATCTGAATTTTCACGAGAGTAGGAAGCCCTTGGAGTTGAGTTTTCTTTATCAGTTGAGTACTAAAAATACATTAAAATATCGACATATGGGTATATATATCTATTTTCCAACTGAATTCTCTTCAGAATAAATTTGTTGCTTCTTTCTTAATTAGTTTGACCATAGTCTTGGAAGTCAGGTTGCACATCTTACTATCTCGAATGACTTATATTTTCCATGTTGTTAAACATCAGTTTTGCTTGGTTGTTGTCTATACTCATCTTTCGGTCTGACAGTTAACGTGGATTACAATGGAAAAGCTAAATGTGGTAGAGCTCCGTGCTAGTTTTTATAAGCTGCATTGGCTTGGCTTCTGTTTTGACCCTTGAATTGTATCACAGCAATGTTGTTTGCCCTGCGAATCTCTGCTGTGTTCTGCATGTCATCATTCCTGCAGTGGGATAAGAGGTTATCCTTTTTTAATAGCTACTTTTAATAGTATTGACAAGGTTAATTTAAATTATGTTTATAAAATATTTTGAGATCATTAGTGAAAAAAAATGCTACATGCCACAAGAATAATGAACTAACATAAAACAACTGCCCTTAAACATGCAAAAATAGAAAAATCTTCATCCTGCCATCTGAGGACATAAATTTATTTTAGTATGATGGATCTCAGAAAAATATACATTTGCTGTCCAAAACGCAAACCAAGAGCACAAAATGAATCCTATTAATCACCTGATTTATTTTGCCTTTATTTCATATCTCTTTTTTTTCTACCTGAAAATCAATATACTTCAAACATTTTCTTTCAAAATAAACCGTTTTAGAAAGAAGCATCTTACAAAAAAGGGCCAAAGTGATTTTTTTTTAATTGTGTTTCTTTTTTAAAGTTTTTATCAATTCTGAATATTTAAGCCTCACCAAAGACATAATGTTTAACTGGGGAGGAAGCAACACTTTCAAATAACTTCAAGATTTGGGGCTATTTCTTTTATTTTCCTCAGGAATAAGCACTGCTTTTTGTATTTGAGTGCTACATGTCATATTACATAAAAAATCAGAAAAAACCTTTCATTGTGTCTGGGTGTAGGTAGAAATATCAACATCCTGACAATCCAACAAGTAAAAGCATCCCTTGATCACATATCTAATTGTTCCTTCACACTTCTACGCTGTGAAATTAGAATGCTTTCCATTTTCAATTGCCTGTGAATAACCTTGGCCTTCAGATCCAATCAAGGAGTTCTTTCTATTGGTGTTTGATTGAAACATTGCCATTAGCAGATTGGGAAAGATTTGCTTATTGAACTGTAGAGGAAGTGCATCATACACTTGTCTCTGTCCCTCTACTTCAGATGGACACAGCATAGAAAATGTCCAATGCCTTTTATTTTTTGGATTTGGATTCCTTAGAGTGCATGTATTTTAGCAGTTTAGTCCAGATCATGGGCATGCACAAGAAGCAAATTCCCAGTCTTTAGTTTACACACTGGAGCTTGTGAAGCAGATTTTCTGACAAAAATCTAAACTCAACAAGAGGCTTCTGGATGCCCTATACCCACTACCAGGCAGTCAGTCCTTTGGGTGACGTTGAAGTATACCCCCCCGAAAGAGGTACCATGCTTGGCTTTTGCAAAGTCTGCTCTTGTTGGGCCAACCTTATTCTTGTAGCCTCTGCTGTGGAGAAGCCAGCAAGGCTCTGCTCTGTCAGTAATTTTCATCACTCTGAGAAAAATCATATATACTTTTGTGAGTGTGTGTGTGTACATAACCCTCCTCTATGCCCAGCTATACTTCGTTGTAATTCATTCAATCTGTCCACGAGTTTGGCTCAAGCTGCAGAATGTAGAGTATGTCTGTCTGTTCAAGGTGTTTGAAGCACTTGGAGATTTGAGTCAGCCTAGAATTGTATAACCCAAACTGACCTAAATTAAATGTAGTTAAAATTTGTTTTTGTCTTGCTCTCCCTGGCCTTGAATTAGCTGTTGCTTTTGTGTCATTTTTGATATATTACGCTACAGACCCACCGTTAACAGTCCTGGATTTTGAGCAGTAAGCTAAAACCAGTAGGGTCTGCGGGTTTGTGAGGATCCAGTGGTTGGCACAACCTCTTGAATTATACTATAAAAGCATATTTTCATGGTCTTAAGCCATCAAACCCATTGTCTTCTGTAAATGTTTTGTTCACTTTAGGTTTTATTCTTTTGCATAAAAGGCATAATTGGGATATATATTTAAGCAGTTGATAAAGCTCTTCAAGTACACAAAACTATTTTTCCATGGTGATAGCTTTATTCTGAATTACTTTGTCATAAAGTCACAGTTCTGCACTGAACTGGGAAACGTAGCATGAGGAATACAACTGAATAATTAATTATCTATAAATTTCTTTGTGATTTGAGCCAGTGACAATTGCAGGTGGATTTCACCTTCAGAGAGGTGTAGAACTTAACTGAAAGCTGTTTTCGAAAGTGAAATAAGAGTTAGCACAGATGTCATTATCTTAATAGTTTTAATTATATAGAAGGAAGAAAGAGCTTTTCTGATCTGTAAGACTTCATTAGTCAGGCAAAATTTAGAGTGCTGTGGATAACCTGAGTAAAGAGGAAGTAAGTGCTTGATACTGAAGAGAAAACTAATTTTGATGAAAAGTGGTAAAGAAAAGTATTGGTTTCACATCTTACTGAAAATGGAAAGGCTTACTTTCTATGATGCTTCAGTCTTTTAAAAGAGATATATCTGGAATTTATTTTACAAGAACCCTTCTTTGTGATTTTAAGGGTATTTAATTTTTATGTCTTAAATTGATCAAGGTTTTGCTTTGCAAACTGCCTCTTAAAGTTCAGTCAAGGCAAGGTTGTTGTTATCCTGGGAGTACATAATGCAACATTGGGTAACATTGGCTAGAAAATATTTCCTTCCCTTACAATCTTTTATGTATTTCCTCTAACTTTATCCACTGCAGTTTTTATAGGAGAGTTTTTCATGTTGTTTTCAAAATTTTGGAATAGTTGTGGTGCTCTTTTCCTACAGCCATATAAATAAACCCGAAGGAACACCATTACACTTTAATAAAAATTCAAAATTAACCATTTTAATTCCCTTCTCGTTTCTCCCACTGTTACCCAGGGATTAGCTGATCCATCCTGTAAAACTAACACATCATCAGCACCCTTTCAGGAAACCTTCTGAAGCAAAGTCTCTACCGTTGGGAGTTGTGAGTGGTGACTGGTTTGGAATGTGACTCATTCCTAACACACATTTCACATAATAAAAAACCCACCCTGTTTTTAATGCAGTGATCTGGTGAATCAGCCTCAATGCTAAATTATATTTTTAATCAGTGTTAGATGACCTAGCTGTCTGCATATAGCAGCAAACCCAAATATACCACACATATCTCTCTTCCTGATCTTAAAAATCCCAGCTCTCATAAATTTCTATAGAAGTTTGACTTAGTTTGAGGGTAATAGAAAGTAAAGATGCCTACATGAGATAAATTTTCACTTTGTGGAGATTATTAATGAAAAGAAATGACAACTGAAGTGTATTTTTTTTAATCTTGCATTAATATATTCAATCTTCTGTCAAGTGATTTGTGCCTGTAAGTTGTTCTGCATAAAGACGGTAATAGTCTAAAACTTTGGATTCCTTTTAGTCGTATATCTATTTGGCCATCACACACACTTGGAGCACAGTTTTATTTCCAGGTCTCTTTCTAGCCATTATTCTTTCCCTGCCAATTCTTGGTGAAGAATGACTCAAAAAGATTTGAGAATATCTTTCCCTGTAATATTTCTAATCTTTCTGCTTTGGTGAAAACAGGAGGTACATAGCAATGAACATGAGCCTGCAAAGTTAAACATTTTTTTTCTCAGTTTAACCTTGTATTGTGTTGTAGTTTGTGATAGCAAAAAAATACTGTATTTGCATGAATTATTACAAGATATTGGGGAGCTGCTGAATTTGGTAGCCTGACAGAGATGAGGCTGCTGCATCTCCATGCCGGGATGTCCAACCAGTAGCAAGGCGGTGCCTGTATTCCTAGTAAGCACATACACAAACATGACACGTGTACGCGGCTGAACAGAACAACGCAGATGCAATCAACGCTCACACAAACAAAACCCCCACCAATGGCCTCATCGTGTTGCCCTCCCCCATATGTATGTTTATTCACATATGTACTGTGTGAAAACTGCCATTAGACACTTGGTCAACTCGGCAGAGCTGGCCCCAGCTGCCCTCCCAGATGCTGCCAAATGGGTGTGTAAGCCCTTGAGGCTGCAAGCCTTCTCCAGCTGCTGGTACGGACCCCTTTGCACACACCACCAGCGTATACATTGTCAATCCCTCCAGTAACTAAAGCTTGACACACAGTCCACCCAGCAGCTGCCCGGGATCCTTGCTCTCCCCCCTGCACAGTAACACTCTCACGCACACTAGTGGGTGTCTCAGTCAATCCCTGGATCCTATAGTCTCTTGAGTAGTTGACATTGACTGTCCCACCAGTGGGCAAATCCTCCAGTTGTCTCACTCCCAGTTACACAACAAACACCCTTAGCCTCTGATGGCTTCACCTACTCACCAGCTAGCCCAGGGTGATGTTTTCTGGCAAACACTCACTGCCATACACACCCTCAGACACTACAGTTGCTGGTACCACAGACGCACATACACATACGCACCCCTCACCCAAGGAAATAGGCAGAAATGGAATTTAACAGAAGACACGATGGATGATGCTCAGCAAGTGCACGGCATGGGCGAGGAACTGCACTGACAGCTTTGTTTGCATGTCTGGCCTCTTTTTTTCCTCTTACACCTCTGTTTTCTCATGTTTCTTCCTCTCCAAACCACCTGTATCCCTCCTTTTTCCATACCTTTGGTTCTTCCCCTAGAAATCTACTAAGTCTTTTGCCAAGATACTTGTTCCCTGCATCCCGCAGTATGTCCCACCCCCACAGGCAGTGATACCTCCCCAGACTGTAAGGTGCTCTCCAGCTGATCCATGGTGCTGGGTGTCACTCTTAGCCCGTGGGGTTGAGGCTTCCTTGGGAGCAGATGGGTCTCTGGTGGGGTTATAGGGGTACTTCCACCTGCCCTTCTGCCTCTGTGCTCATTTATTTGTGCACACCTTCCATGAGCTTCTGTGGTGAGCCTGGCAGCAGCCCAGCAGGGTGTTACTTGGGCTCCCTCACCTGCCACTGACTCCCTGTGTTTCTTTCTGGGGGTGCAGAAAAGCTTTTATCACATACCCTATCACAACATATGCCAAATATGGGATGAGGCAGAAAGAAATTTAATCCTGAAAAGTGGCACATCCATGGAGCAGCTGTGTTAGAGCATGCACAGCGCAGTAATGCCCTGGCATGCCTGTTTAGTGGCCTTGTGGACATTAGAGAATTTGACATCCAGAAAATATATTACACACAAATCTACCTATGACAATCACTGGCCACTAGCATTATTACATATTGGTGAAAGAAGAATTAGATTATTTTCCAAATCTCTGCCAAATAATAGTTTACAGTTTAGATATGGAAATCATAAGTTTCATTATGTCAGGACACCTATGGAAAAAATATTAAAGATATTTCACATAATTGGTAGATTATCCTCTACTTCTGAAAAGACATGATGCCATACTTGGCATTTTAATGTGGTACTGCATAACATTAAATATTTTCAAAGTATTTCTGTGTGGAAGTTGTGCATTATAGTATATTAAAA
This sequence comes from Buceros rhinoceros silvestris, assembly GCF_000710305.1. Taxonomy (NCBI): domain Eukaryota; kingdom Metazoa; phylum Chordata; class Aves; order Bucerotiformes; family Bucerotidae; genus Buceros; species Buceros rhinoceros. Next base: position 10,316 of record NW_010394586.1, read on the forward strand.
ATATACTTAGAATTCTTTTTCTGCCATAGTTTATTTTCCAGCTCTGCTTTCTTAATCTGAGGGAGCTTATTGTGCAGTGCAAGCTTTTTGTGCTTGTTTTAAAGAGCATTGTGTGTCAGCATTTTTCTCAAGCTTTCTTTCGGCTTTTTCCTTAGTGCTTCAGTAAAGCATCTCTGCTGTTGTGTGCAGTAGTTAATAGATAACCTTAAAAGCATAGTACTTTTTTTTAGAATACTGAGGCAATACATAGAAATTACTTCAAAAGTAGCATTCGGTTCACCTTTCAAGATTTTCTCTTTATATCGGAAATGGAACTGAAAGTGGATGAAAATGATTTTTACCTCTCTCCTTAGGTTGAAGAAATCTTTATGAAAAACTGAAATCTGTATGAAAAACTGAAATTTCTTCCAAACTGGTGTAAAACAGTTCTTCCTAACAAGAAAGCTGAGAAGTATTTGGAACAGTTTGTGGAATTTTGGCCAGGCTTAGATTGTGACTGGCAATGATCAGTCGTGCTCTATTAACTGCTTCTCAGGGTGTGCACTGTTGATCCTGTAAACAACAGTTACATGAATTTTCTTTCTCTGAGCTTGTGAGGAGGAGCAGAAAACCACTTTGGGTTTGTCTCAGACATTTGGATTCTCTTCTTTTTTTTTTTTCTTTTTTTTTTTTTTTTTTTTTTTTTTTTTTTTTTTTTTTCTTCCCAACATTTACACGGCAAAAATGTTTTTTTTTTTTTTTTTTTTTTTTTTTTTTTTTTTTTTTTTTTTTCTTTTTTTTTTTTCCTGCAGCAAAATTAATCGGGCATGAGGGAGCTGTTCTGATATGCTTTTAGTTGGAGAGTGCAGAGGACTGTGGCTCCCTGCCCATATATACACTAAAGAGCTTTCCAAGATTTTAAGAGAAATAGTGAACATTTCTGCTGCTATAAAAATACTTGTAAAGCAAGTGATCCAAGCATGAAAAGCTTGTCTGAGGAATACATGAAAAATTGTTTATAAATGTAGATATACTTTATGTGAACATTTCTTTTTTAGTATTTGAACAAGTATTTTCTTTACCTTTTCAAGTCTGGTCCCTCCTGCAGGTGTAAGAACATCCACACATGGATAAATATAAGATTAATAGCACTAGTATAAGCTCAATGATACCAATGGGATCTCACCAGTGTTACTAAGAGTGTAGTTTAAACTCCAGTACTTGTGCTGGAGTGACCATGTTAGTTTTGTGGTTTGCTCATAGGCAATGGAGTGAGAGAGCGGGGAAGGGAGTATTAGCTCTCAAAGGTAAACAAAGGTACTGGGAGACACTTTTAAGCAGAAAAATATGAGTCAGAGTACGTTGTCATTTAACAAATTGTAAGACATTAGATTATGCTTGTTGTATATTTATTTATTGAGAAAACGGGGCATGCCCTTTATATGTATTATATGCATTTCATTATATGACTGCTGTCATGGATATCAAAGAATGCAGTAAATTATTGCTGTTCTTTCCTCCCTAAAATTTCCAGTTAGTACGCTATTGGTTTCTCCTTAAAACTGGGGAAAAAAAAGTTTATGTTAAGAATATTAATAAATCAAAGTTAACCCACAGTTTATGTATTAATTTTTGCCTTTTAAACACTCTAGCTACAGTTACCAACCTTTTAAATAAAATCATGCAAATTACAGTATTCAACATTATTAAAATAAACTTGTAAATCCGAAGTTATGAGTATATCACAATCTTTGTTGATGAAATAAGGTCAGTTAATCAACAGCGATTTCCTATTCTTATGTAGTTTGTGCATACACAGGAAAATAATTTCTAGAAATGTATGAACAGTTCAGACTGATGAAAAGTTCGATGGATTTTCTTTTAAAACTTAAATGACCAGAGGTATAAGAACCTGACAGAGTTTGTGATAACTCATATGTTAGGGTGTCAGCAGTGGCAGAAGCACAGAGGAAAATGAAGGGCAGAGTGATTGAAGCCATATAGTAAACAACCTGAATTGCACAAGAAAGAATGTAATTTTTTGGAAAGAAATGACTGTATCCAGTTCTCTGGAACATGCTGTTTCAAACTCCTGCACTGATGTATATTACAAATTTAAGATACAGCAATACAAGAATTTTTACAAAATTATTTTTTTAGAGTGCAAATCCTTAAAAGTCTAAAGTGTCTTTATATCAGTTCTTCAAATGGCAATTCCATTCAAGGAGACTGTCACACAGCATAGATCACCCTCTCTTCATTCCTCTGTCCAGTGCTTGTAAAAAAAAAAACCAAAAAACAAAAAACACCTAGACAACTGCTTTACTCTAGATTTCTACCTGTTAGGTAGTTAATAATGATGGCATATAAATTTCTCATATTGTAAGAGAGAAGGTTTTAAGTACAAAAGCTGAATTTTGCATTCTTCTTCTTTTGTTGATATTAATTTTGAACAAGTTGGTAGTGCTGGGTTAAACAGAATTCACACGTGGATGTCATTTCACTTCCATTTACTGTGAACCCCATTTGAAATCCCGATCTCTGCTTTGATCTGCTCCATGGAGTATGCTTATGAAACAAGGAGTGTTGTGTTGGGTCTGCATTAGGTATGAGTCCTTACACTTGCAAACATATAAGCACTTTTCTTCTGTGATGTAGAAGACCAACATCAGAATATGGACAAAACAAAGAGAAGGTGAAGGAAAACTGGATGGCACACATTTAAAAGAACCGAGTGTTACCACCTAACATGTAAACCGCATAAAATAACAAGAATACCTAGGAGGAAGGTATAAAGATAGATGTTTTTCATAGAGTGTCAGATCTATGGAGACAAAACAGAAAAAAAGAAAGTCTTAATTGTTGCTGAATAGGGGAAAGGACTGTGAAGGGTGAGAGCAGTAAGTAGGGGAAAACAGAAGAGAATCTCTTATTTGGATGAGATTTTGAAATTGTGGTTAGGCAGGTGAAGCAACTGTAAAAGTAAAAGAAATCAAGGTACTTGGAGTGCCTAAGTGATTTATAGGAGTTACGGGAGAAGATTATATTAAAAGTTTAGCTGGAAAAGATGAGCAAATGGAAAACTAATCAAGAATAAACTTTTGGATTAAGTGGGATTAGATAAAGTATGTTTAATTTGGTACATATGTGTGTGCATCTGTGCATGAGCAAAAAAGAACAGAACAGATTTGGAGGTGGTAAGAAGGAAGAAACAAGAAAAAAACATGAAAAGAATGAAAATCAGAAAGCAGTGGAGGCTGAGGTGAAGGCAAGAGAAGCTGTGTTTAGTGTCAGGGAACAGGGATGCACAAGCTATACGAAAACAAAATTTTGTTCTGAACAAGATTTGAGAAATGAGGGAGGGTAAGGAAAAATCAGGGATTTAGAAATCAGCCAGAGAAGAGCGATAATGATTGCTTGCTAAATGGATAGTTTCTCCAAGAGAATGAAAACAAGAAAACCCAGGTAACAGCGAGGGAGGAAGAATGAGAGGGAAGAAAAAGAAAGGTAAATTTTCATTCAAAGACCTTAACGTATTGTCCTTGTTTCCTAAAGGAAAAATGGGTGAAAAGAGGGAAGTGGGCTTAGTTATGCACTGTGATTCTGAAAAGTGAGTTATCTTGTATAAAAAGCTCATAAAATGCACTCATTCAGATAAAAAAGACTAGCATGAAGAAGTCTTTAGGACAGTTTGAAAACACAAAATCATCATACTTGAAATCAGAGAACACAGGAGACTGTATCCTGTATGTTTATGTGCAGTGAGAAACGCTTTTGGAACACAATATCAAAAAGTCATCAGCAAGTTTCCTTTGACAATTAATGAAGAAATAACCTAAATCTGGAGATGGCAAAGGGCTAAATAAGGATCACTCTTTGGTCTTGCTGATAAAACACAAATCATGAAGGGCTATTTAAATTTTACACGCGTGAAATTACCTAAATGGCTTTGATGTTTCTGAAATGTAAAACGGACCATCTTAATTATGCAGCAAATTGGAACTTTTTAAAGGACAAATATATCCTAGGGTTGCTTATACAACAAGAATTTGGTGGTCTTGTTTTGAGGTTTGGATGATTAGGCAACTGGTGAAACCATACAGCCAAAAGAATAAAGTTTGTACACTGAATGAAAATCAGTGGCTGGGTAGTTGTCTTCCTAAGCAGATGATAATAGAAGTACAAGAAGCAGTCTTCTTTCTTGAAGACAGCTGAAAAACAATATCCAATTAAATATAATTAAAATGGATTTTGTTTGTAATAAAAGTCCACAGATGTCGTGATTTTTAGGCAAACCAATCTCTTCTGGAAAATAAGACTACGGATAACAAACAGCTCTAATGACATGAATTTCATTAGAAAGAATAGGTGCAGTGCTTTCGAAATATGACAGTTGTATAAACTGTGTTTCAATGCTGTCATTGCCACTATTATAATACAGTTCTTATCATTAAAATTCATATGATGACATCTTTATCTTATCAAGGGAGCGGATGCAGTTGTAGATGTGTAGAAGTATAGCAAGAAAGAATTAAGCAGTGCTTACTTTTTTTAGTGTAAACAGGTCTATCAAATCAAATCATTGCAGAAGTATAAAAAGTGAAACAATTTACTATTTTGATGAAAAGCCTGTCCCGGTTTGGGCTAAACTTCCTGGT
>NW_010394587.1:0-6239 GCF_000710305.1 Buceros rhinoceros silvestris
GGCGGTGGGAGAGGGCGAATACCTGGCCTGGCCACCGAGGGAGAACCAGCCTGCGCCTGGAGCGGCAGAGCTCGGGCTGGGGGCGAGTGCCTCTATTCCAGGGGAATGCAGAAACGTCATGTAGCACTGACCGACTGGGTCTAACGTACTGGACTCACGGGTAGTGACTGTTGTTATTAAAAGAATGTCATTGTTTCCCTTCCTTTTATGTCCGCTGTCACTGTTTTCCTAAGGGGTGTAGGAATGTGCGTGGAGGTTAGCGAAGGAGCCAAGATCTGTCCTGGTGTGCTCAGACACACTCGCTGGGGGGGACGACACGACCAGGATTTCCTTGGGTACTGTTCTGAATGCATAATCTGTAAAATGGAGTTTTATTGTGCTCCGTGGAGGTGGTCGTTATTTTATTTGTGAATTCTGAGGTCAAAGGAGTGCTTTGTTACTGCTGTGGTGTCTCTTTGTACGTTTTCATGCTATTTGGTACTTCTGAAAGAACATTTAAAAATATCGCAGCTATGTAAATGGGCATTATGTAGGCTGGCAAAAGGAATCACTGAACTGCGCTGGGCAATCCTCCTTGCTGCTGGCAAGGGGGAGGCATTCGTAGCCTGTTTGAGCACTGTTTGGGGTGGAATGTTGCCTTTTTAAAAATTCACCAAGCAGATAATTGCCTGGGTTTGGACATTATTGATCGCTTGATACAAGAAGTGTGATTCACAAAATTAAGAATTCATGTTTTCATTCGTCCCAGGCCTTAAGGCTGATTTTAGAAACAGAATGTGTGTGACACTTGACATGCTACTTTTGTACTATGTTGTGGCTTGCTTGGTTTTTTTCCACTGTCCAGCTCCAGCTGTAATTCTAGTAGCATGATGTTTGTGCCTTTCTTTATGAAATGGCCTGTGTTTGCAACCTTTGGTTTTATGTGCGAATTGTCTAGAATGCTGTATTTTTAGAACCTATTTTGGATGTTATTCCTGCAGGCTAGTATTCTCTACAATCTATATACAATTATGGAAACACTGAGTAAAGTTTAAGGAGATGTTTCCTAACATTTACAAGTCAGAGCCATCATTTGTAAACTCTAGGGGCAGAGCTGACATAAAGAGAAAGAAAGGGCGCTTTCAGGGTTGTATCTCTTCTGTTAAATGGACACTGGGTGCTGCTTATTGTAAGTACTTGCTTCTCTTCCGAAGTTTGGTATCCAAGTGTTTTTCTCTTCAGATACTCTCTCATTGCAATTCTTAGTAGTTTAAGGGAGAACTGTCCTGTTACAGCTGGTGTCTGAGGCACGATGACTAAGGGTGTGCTTACGTGTGGTAGCAGAGCACCATTCAGATAGAGCCAAACTCCCCGAGAAGCAGGATGGATGCTCTTGCCTGCACTTCAGCCTGGGTGCAGTGCAGTGCTACCGTGACCATGTTCCTCCTGCTATTGGAACTACACGGCACTGCATTATGCTAGGGAGATATATCCCTAGTCACCCAGGAGTGCTGGAAGCCTGGGAAGGTTTCAGAAATACTGTCTATGTCTATCAAGTCCCACAGTACTAGTTAACTACTGGAGAATCCTTGCCCCCTCCAAGTGCAATATTTGGTTCTCTTGTTATCTGTTCTCTGTCCCCAAGGCACAAACCAGTATAAATCACAAAGGGAGCCGGTGGCGGAGGAAACAATAAGGTTTCTGTTAGCAACAGGTAGTGTCTGTGAGGGTTGGGCTCTCGTTTTGCATCTGTAATTAACGTTAACCTCTTGTTAGTTGGTATTTGCTAGCATGAGTATCCTCTTCCACTGCCCCCAGTGAAGAATGAGGGTGTTTTCCATTAGCCCTGGTTCCACGTGTGCTATGCTAGATGGAGTGCTGCTTTTATCCGTCCGTGGCTTTCGTTTTGAGGTGGCCATCCCTGTGAATAGCTCCAGATCCTTCTGCTCCTCATCAGTAGAGTGCAATGGTAATTCTCATTGACAGTTTCATCGCTGCCCACAGGGTGCAGCTTGAAAATGTAGACATTGACTTTTTTTTGTCAATTCTGTGTGTTCCTGGTCCCTCAGAGAAGGATGGACCTTGCAGAAATACACAAGATGCCCTCAGCCACAGGAAGGGAGGAGGGCAACAGCAGGTGTTTTCCAACCAGAACTGAGTTACCTTTTAATCTGTCTTCGGAAGGAAGCATCATTGACACAGACTTTGTGTCTTGTCTTCCTTAAGTGTGAACCTCCCAGTCAGTATCACCAATTTTTGAGCAGAGAGAGGTCTGAGAAAGTTTAGCTTCCCCCAGTTGGTGAAAGCAGTCATCTGAGGGTCACCTGAGAGCCCTCCTCCCAAAAAACCATAAAGCCAAGGAGGTCATGGCATTTTGTGCATTCCTCCTGGAAGCAGAGAGGGCATCTCCAGCTGGCCAACCAGCAGGAAACCAGCTTCAAACCAGCTACAGCATATGCTGCCTCTTGCGTAGCACCGTACAGAAACGGGGAGGTGATGGGGGTTGGAGCTGATGGTACGTGAAGGTGGGTTTAAGGGCGTGACAAAGAGCTGAGCATTGACAAAAGCGTGAGAGCAAGCGTGAGTGTCTGGATGTGGGAATATGTGGACAAATGGAGAGTTTTATGAGGTGGAGGATGTGGGCAAGGTTAGAGGCAATTGACGTAATTAATGTTAAGTGGCCACAGGGCTTGTAGGAGCAAATCTGCAGGAAACCAAGCTTCATTAGTTCTGCTGTAAACAGAACTACTCATTAAACCAGGGGCTCCAGACCTGAAGGCTGGACTAGCTGCTCTCCACTGGTCAGCAGGCAAACGAAGACTCAGTTTTCATGTTCTGCGAAGTTTGCTTGATGATTGTATTATCATACCTAAATTAATTAGTATTTTCATTGTTGAAATTATTGTCCTGGTTAAGAAAATGAAAAATCAGTTGTCCAGTATCTTCTTTCTGATAGGTCTCTCCTACTCCATGAAAATATGTTAAATATCTCCTTCCTTATACTTTTCATGATTGCAACACAGCTGATATATAGTCTCTGTTTTTTCTTAAAATGGATTTTTTTTTTGTACGAAGAAAGAGAACAGTATCAAAACATTTTGTTCTCCCACCATTTTATGAAAATTTTGCCTTCCTCAGTTTTCCTCTTCATTTACCACTAGTGGGGAACGTGGTGAGAGCAGCTGGCACTGGTTGCAAGTACTGTTGGTATTCTGGAAGGTGAATGCTCTTGCTGTTCCTTGCAGATCCCTCTTGCCAGGATTTGGAACGCGTGCCTCTTTCTTAGTCACCCTGTAATGTTTACAGATGTTTAAAACCACCTGCTATACAGGTACAGTGTGTACAATGTACACAATTTAATCCAGGAGTTTTCTTGACAATTTTCATGGTCTGAGTCCCAGCTTGATAGTTTGACCTCTTGGTCTTTCATTTTTGGACATTCCTGTTGCACTGAAAGCATATATTTAAAAATGAAACTACAGGCAAAAAAAAGTTTCTTAAGTTTCTTGTATATATTTGTGTGTATATGTGTGTTTCACTAGTCATTGAGAAAATTCATACTTATTTTTCCGCTTAACTAGCAGCGAGTGTAACTAGAGGAAGCGGGAACTCTTTTTCCGTACTGCTAACTGCCTGCTGCTCTGTGTGCTGCTCTGATTGCACTGATAACTCTGGGCAAATACAGAAACTGCCAGGAGGAAAGAGGTGGAGTCCGCTCTAGAGGACCTCCCTGCTCTTTGCTGTTCCATGAGTTGCTTTCTGAGGCACAGATTGCAAAATGTCTAGTTTAATCACTACTGCCAACATTTGACATGGCAGAGGGGTTTTCCTATATTGTGCTTAAAAAGTGGTTATTTAGAGGAGCAATTTAAAAATATAAATCAAATTGTTAAAATTATTTTACTTACTGGAGGTAGGCTTCAGAGTTCTGAGAATTTTCATGGTCTTGCAGTTGCGTGTTGAATATAGACATGTATTGGAGCTGTATATCTTCTCCACCTGAAAGAGAAAATGGAAATAAGCTTTTAAACACATCATGTGCAACCCTTAATAAAAAATTTGGTTATAAATTGCAGTGATTTGTAATTGCATATTTACTGATGTGTGAATTTTGCTGCCATGATGTCCGTGAGTTGGAATACAAAGTGAAGAATGGAGTACGTTGGTAGCCTTTAATGTCCTAAGATAGGCAGATGTAATGTTTAGTAATCGCACACAGGGAAATGTATTGTGGCAGTAAATCACCACGTCAGCTATTCTTCATAAAACTCTAAATATTAGTGATAGTTTGAAGCAGTTTGATTTTTATTTACAGTAAAATTAGTAAGGTGTAGTGGGGAAAGTAAGACAAATAGTTTTGGTAAATTACTTTTTTTTTTAGTGTCTCAGATTCGGAGATTTGAAAACAAGGAATTCTAATTTGTTTCAAAATTGATTATGCCTGGTAAAACACCTTGAAGAGAACAGCAGCATATTTTTGTTCTTTTAACTGAATTTGCCCTCACTTAATAGTAAAATGGAAGTTAACAGAATGTAATGGAAACTTATCAGTACTGTTACAGATAACATGAAAATAATTTGAAATAATTGCTGATAATTTGAATATAAAAGCAGATATTTCAGATAAGTGCTCCATATGCTGTGAAAGAGTTTCCCACTAAAATATGAAGTTAAATTTGCATTTGCTGATGTGGAGCTGCTCTTACCCAGTCCTCAGGACCTGCAATTGTTCCGATCCTCCTGCTTCTGCATTCCCAAACTTTCTGAATGTGGCATGGCTTTGTTGTACAGGCACATCATTGCGCTTTTGGAGATTACATCTGTGTTCTGCCACATATTGATTTTTAGGGCAGTGTTTTGCATTGTCCTCTCATTTCCTTTCACTAAGCTGGTATTTAAGGAGTAACTGAATGAATTAATTTTTGAATGCATTCAAGCTAATGTGTTTAAAGATGAAATAGATTTTTTCATTCCTTATTTTAGAAGTACATGCTCTGCAGCTTTTACTTGTTAACCCCAAAATAAACTGGAAGATGCAGAAATATGCTTTAAACTAGTTGTGTATAGCTTGCTGGTAGTTAGTGGGATTAAATACTTCATATTTCTGTGCAAACATCTGGGTTAAAGATGAAGAGCTAGTTGTTGGACAGGGGAGCCTGTCACGTTTGGTGCTATTGGAGATGGTGCTAGAAACGTGCCAGGGTCGCTGCTACTCCTGGGTCCAGACAAGGAGTGTTGTTGTAGAATGCCTTTTATGTGTGTTTTGAAGTTGGTTTGAAAGGAATGGGAGAAGCTCAGAATGCAACAGGGTTTTAGACTGTTCGCAGTTGCTTCTACTGTTCTGTATCAGTGCTGAAGGCAATGAGAGTCTTGTGAGTTTTGGTGCATATCAGCTGGGCAATCTTTCCTTGGCTCAGCAGTAAAGAAAACTTCCTATTTCCTTTCTGTGTTTCTAATAAGATTGAGTTTGTCATCCTGTGCCTGTGAATGTCACCTCATCTGTCTTGCAGAGTTAGTTCAGTTAGTATTCAGGAAAGAGTATCTCTTTCATAGCAATTCCACAAAAAGACCAAACACTACAGGAGTGTTCCTATGAAACTGTCTGCAAGGTTTCGACACTTTATACTCTGCCCTTCCCTCCTCTTTGCTTTTGTACTAATAGAAACCTGAAAATGATGTAGATCAGCAAGTAAATATACTTACAGTGATGGATTTGGAGGAAAGTTTATTTGAATGTCAAGATTGCAAACAGAATTTAGGTGTCCTGAGCTGGGGATTGATCAGTTTATTAATTTGCTGCGAAGTGTGCAGCAGTGAACGAGATGTGGGAAAAGGAAGGTATGATCCTATGCTTCAGTCTTTCAGGAAGCTTTAAAGTACATCAGGTATTAATCAAAAAAGTATTCACTTTTGCCTTTTATATGCCATGCATACAAATAATATATTATTCCACATTTACATCAGGTTTTTCACATTCCAGAACTTTGTATGAATCTTTGGAGGTGTCTCAAACCCAGGGAATAAACGTTGTAGAGAGTTTTAAAGAATGAGTAGTCATTTTATAAGAAGCCATTCTTTCTATGCACATACCAAGATCTCAAAAGCTGCTTAAGAACAGCAGCTTAAAATTGAGCAAATTTTAGCCAAAAAGAAGCTGAACCTTCTTCTGATCCTACTATCAGTCAGTGAATTGTAGAGATACTTAGTTCCACTGGTGATCTTGAGTCTCTGCTGGGATCAGGCTTGACCTCCCCTTTCAG
>NW_010394587.1:6340-27347 GCF_000710305.1 Buceros rhinoceros silvestris
TCAGCAGGACTCAGTAAGCTGCTTCTGTTTATGCTGTAATAAAGTGTTGGTCATCTGCAAAGCTTACTGGGAGCTGGCAATGAGGTGGTTGTCTCAGAAGAGACACCGCTATGATGTGCTGTTACTGCCCACTCTCATGCTTTGGGCACTGACATTGTTACCTTCGGGGTAGTTTCTTCGCTAGATGGGGACTGAGGCCTGCTCTGCTTTTAACCAGCTTGTTCCATGAAGCCGATGGAGAATTCTAAGCTAAACTGGTGCTATGATGCTTCATTATATTGACTTCACCAGAAAGTGATTGTTGTTAGTTGATGTTATTCCCATGTACCACTAACTTCCATGTTGTAATACAGAATGAGAGCGGGGGGGGGCCAGAAGAACCTCAAGGATTTCACTGTGTTTTGCTTTCTAGTACTTTTCTTAAAAATATTTTTATTTTGATTTAGAGTTGTTACCACTTTTCAGAATTAAGTGGAATGGGGCAACTTAATCTGCTCACAAGGAAGTTGCCTCTGCTTGTATGTACAGAAAGTGGGTTTGAGCTAATTCATGTACTCTGTTCAGAGCTTCACAGGCACAAAAGCTGCAGGGTAAGTATTAAGGTCTTTAGCTTGACCCTCTCATGGCAACATTTTTAGGAGTTTTGGAGACTGTGGTTCCACAGACGTTTCTCTTGGTGGCACTGCTGGCTTAATTTTTTTAACCCTGAGCAGTTTCCTGATCCATTCACCATGTGGCACTTCAAGCAGTTGTGCTGAGGCTGAGGAGGTCATGTGGGAACAGAGGCAGAGGCAAATGGTTGAGGGTGGGAGCAGCTTAAGCTGGCACAGTTTCGAGGAGAAATGTTTCTGGACCATGGGCTGAGCAAAGGTTGAAAACCAGCTTAACTATCTTTGAGAGTTGCAGTTGCTCGTTGTAACCTGCTCAGCTGTAATGCAGGGCTTTTGTATTGCAGTTGAATTAATTGGATATTTATTCACTCAGTATGAATAGGGAAATACATTTTCAAAATAACCCGTAACATGATCATTTGGTGTCTGTTGGTGCTGTACTTATTTGCAAAGGCTAGTTTTGGAAGAATAGGTGTGAAATCTGTTGCTTTGATGCCCAGGTATTTTGAGGGAAACTTAAGCATCTGTATGTTAAAATACATACTCCTCTGATGCTTCCAAAAAATATGCATATACTACTTCTCCATAAATACCATGTTTCTGAGTGTTCTGATTAGCAGTGTAATTAATGTAGGTGTTGAAATGAGTGCAGTTAGGCTTCACTGCAAGGAACTCATTGCTGTGTATGGCAACTCAAATGGACACTGCTGATTTAGCTGCTAGGTTGACTCACCGGGGTTTTACTTTCTGCTAAGGGAAGAGGGCTCTTTGATAAGATGATGGTTTAAAAACTGGAGTTCATGTGATCACTCTGTGAAAGAGGGAGCACTTGCTGAGTCATTGCCAGGTGGCCTAAGTCAAATCTTTTTAGTCCTGCATGTCTGATGAGGGTGGACTGGAAAGCTGGATTTTGGAGGAGCATTCACAAGGATGATTTGTTTTGAAACAGTTCACCAGCTTGTTTCTTTATTTTTTGCTCTTCTCGGCTTCTTTTCTTTCCTGAAACAGGTAACGAAAATTTACTACCTTTCAAAAACAAACAAACCAACTCAAAAGCCATACCAAACAAAGAAATGCGTTGGGGTAGTGATAGGAAATATGTCATTTAAACTGTTTGGATGGTATAGAAGACCTTGCAGAAAGAGTGACAGGAGATTAGTAGTCAACTCTTAGACTGGAGCTTGTCATTAATCTGTAGTTTTCTTGCATCTTAAATCTTAAAGCAAAACTCAGACTTCAGTTTCACAGCCTTGGTCATCGTTGAAGGCAGGAACAAATACGTGCAAGCAGGGCATGGTGTCAGCAGTTTCTAGGGAGAGGTTAATGACTTCTGGGCTGTAGACTCATGGTGATCTTTCAGGAATTAGGAGCTAACAGTGGTCTAGTGCCAACATTTCAGTCAAAAATACAGAAGCTAATGTAGTTGAAGACTGAGTGTAAACGAGGTGCTATGATCTTAAGAGCAGTTGTTGTGACACCTAGCTACCATAGCTCTAAAATTACGTATGGCACATAGCTACACTTCCACAGTGTTTGCTTATGGTGGTTTGGAGATCAGGGACTTTCTGAAACCGTTTGAATCCTGGTGAACTTTTCAACCTCCTGTGACAAAGAAGGGTCAGGCCTTTACTATGGGTTGTACTCAGGATTGCTCACTGTTGTTTCAGACGTGCTTTATTTCCTGTGTTGTGAGGTACAAGTCAACAGCCGCCCCTTGTCTGCTGTTTGTGTGCCACTCATGTTTTATTAGCTCTGCTGTACTACTTCATACTCCTCTCTTCAAGCATATAAATGTGGCAATTTTCCTTTACTGTTTCTTAACTTGAACGAGTCAGAGGTATCTGTTCTGTCAGCCCCTACCAACCCTGTCCAAATAAATGTCTGTTTGAACCAGACTATTCCAAAGAGTGTGCAGTTTGTTTGCATATCTTAAATGGCTATCTACACCGAGATGGGTATCGCCACATTATTTCCTTTCTGCAGCTTGTTCTGAATAGATTTAATTTAATACTGTCAAGTTGAGTTTCACTTTTTTTTCTTCAGGAAATAAAGTAACATTTAAAATGAGTTTTAAATTGTAAAAATTTATTTCTCCACTGGAGTATATTGATTTTTTTTTTTTCAGTCAATGGTAACCACATTGTCTATTCCAAGTCCATTTATATTTAGTGTATTTAATAACAGTTAAATAGCAAGTAAAGCTTTTTTAAAAAAAAGGCAGGGGCTTGGTAATAAAATACTTCTGGCTTACTAACTATTAATCCAGGTGGGCAGTCCTAAATATACATGATCCTTCTGTATGCTGTCGTATTTTAACATTTGTATATAGGCCGGAACATGAATATTTTTAGACAATGTCATGACCACTTCTTAATTTGATGGGTAGCTTTTATGTGTTACCGGGCACTTAGCTCCTCCTGCATGGTCTTTTAAAAGAGAGAATCAATTTTGACCTCTTGAAAGAAGTGTCAGTATCTTTGTATAAGCAGAAAATGTTTCAAGTGCTTTGTTACTTTGTACCATATTTTTCTGCTAGAAATTTGTAGTCTAGATCAGTTCCTTTTGTTACCTGTAGCATGTTACAAAATTTCAATGAGAGGCCTAAGACTATGTAAAACATAAAATGAAAAATCTCGTTTAAGAAACTTTCTAATTCCATCAGATGGTTTCTTTGGAAACTGAATGTAGTACTTTTATAAAGCTTTTTAAAATATTTTGAAATGAAAAGACTTGGCTTTCTGTGGACACTCAAAGTGGCTTGCTGACACTATTTTTTTTTTTTGAGTGCTGTAATAGTGACTTGTCTGGGTAAAGTGACATGTGTCTGTACACTTTGGCATATTCTTTTCCTGTGTCAATTTTTTTGACATTGAATGGATTATCTGTTCTCTAATTTTAATTGCTTTTAAAAAACTATTTCAGCTTTCAGATATATTTGAGCATGGCTTATGTTTCAGTAACGTGGCAAAGTTGATTGCTGCTCACTGACTGGTTTCAAATGTGATAAAGACAATATAACTTAAGTTTGCCCATATGTTACTTTTCTCCTAAAATAATGAGCAATAAAGAGCTGAGTAGTGGCAGAACTTAATAAGGCTCTTCAGTTGGTACCTTTGAAATGGATGAAGGTTGTACCTCCAGAGAGTTCTTAACTTCCTTGGCTGAGGCAAAAGGATGACATTCAATACCCTTTTATGTTTTGGTTTTTTCCTGAGATGTGTGTTATGTTATGAGACTTTACCCATTTCCAGATACCTGGAACTTGTGAGTTCAGGGCTGTTGACTGGTACATTTGAAAGAGTTTAGTGTTTCAGTGGAAATGAGCAATTAGCTCTATGTCTGTGGTTGTTTTTCTTCCTTCTTTCCTTACGGAAGTCTGGTTTTGGTCTGGAGTTAGCATGCCTGCACTTTAAGAAGTCTTCAGTTGAGAAGAGAACAATGTAAACACAAGTAGAATGACCCTTAGGGATCTTAGGACAGAGTTGGCCGGTATTTGAAGGGGGGAAAAAAGAAAGAGAACTTCTGAAAAACTTTTGGTCAATTCTTTAGCTTTCTTTGATTAGTGCTTCCTATTGAAAGACTGGGCAGGCACATACAGGAACTAGACTATATAGGACAAGCAGCAGAGGAGGCAAGGAAAAAGTAGGGGACCATGATGGTTTAGATGTAGAAACCCACACATAGTTTGATGTAAATTTGACAAAAGGAAGGCTCCCACTGTCTGCACAAAAGCCAGCATCCCTTCTTGTGAGGCTTCTGGCTCCTGGAACAATGGTTCCATTCTTGAACACAAGGAAATACTAAGAAATTTGTAAAGAAAAAAAAATCCAACTGTTGAAGTTCAATACCCGCATACACAGTTTTACTCAAAGCTAATGGTTCCTTAACTCAAAGAACCAAAATTTCAAAAAGCACTGATTATCTCAAGTCGGAGAGCAGAGATCAAGCTGGTGGTGTTGTTTCATTAATCACAGCTTGAACTGTGTGCAGTTTTTGTTCTGAAGATTGTCAGTCTGACATTTCTCAGGGCAGCTGCAGGACTGAGTTTTTTTGCATCTCTTCTTAATTGCTTTGTTTTCTTCTCTTCCAAGGACTTACCTGCATCTGCTTTTTAGTTGTCAGATTTTCACTGTAAGGGAGATTCAGTTGTAATGTAGCAGGCGTGCACTGCTCTTCCATGGCACTGCATGCACAGGACAGAGAGCCTGAACTCAAACCTTACTTTAGAGCAAAGTAGTTGGAATAGGTGACTATAGGCTGGCAGTCGAAGTCCTGTGGAGTACTGTGACCAGCAGGTCAAGGGAGGTGATACTGACCCTCTACTCTGTTCTTGTGAGACCCCACCTGAGTGCTGTGTCCAGCTTTGGTGCCCCCACCATAAGAACAGCAAGGACCTGTTGGAGAGGGTCCAGAGGAGGGCCATGAAGATGATCTGAGGGCTGGAGCACCTCTCCTATGAGAAAAGGCTGAGACAGTTGGCCTTGTTCAGCCTGGAGAAGAGAAAGCTCCAGGGAGATCTTATAGCAGCCTTCCAGGACTTAAAATGGTCCTACGAGAAAGCTGGAGGGGGACTTTCACAAGGGCATGTAGTGACTCCCCTCTGAGTACAGGCTGAGAGAGTCAGAGTTGCTCAGCCTGGAGAAGGCTTTAGGGAGACCTTATTGTGGCCTTTCAACAGCTAAAAGGGGGCTTGCAGAAAAGACGGGGAGGGACTCTGTCAGGGAATGTAGCGATAGGATGAGGGGTACATGGCTTTAAACTGAAAGAGAGGGCAGGTTGGACAGAGCTTTGAGCAACATGGTCTAGTGGAAGTTGCCCCTGCCCATGGTAGGGAGTAGGAACTAGGTGATCTTTAAGGTCCCTTCTAACCCAAACCATACTACGAGAATAACATAAGAGTTGAGGCTGGAAAGTTAGGTCATACAGACTGCTCTCTAGTACATGTTGTGGTGGAGGGAGATGTTTCCTGATGCTGTGGTAGGTTTGGACTACCTGTGGATCACAAAAACATGGTTCTGAGTGTGTCTGTGCTAATGCAATCAAGTTTTCTCTGAATTTGTGCTGCTTCATTGTCTGCCCTTTCAGGTGAGTTTTAACTAAGGCTAATGTTGAGTTTTGTTAGTTATGAGAGCTCCAACAGGCAGGTAGCCTTGATAGGGATTAGTTTATCAGATGTCTAGTAAAATGCAAACTCTGCAGCTTTATCCAACCTCAAGCTATTCACTACGAGAATAACATAAGAGTTGAAGGCTGGAAAGTTAGGTCATACAGACTGCTCTCTAGTACATGTTGTGGTGGAGGGAGATGTTTCCTGATGCTGTGGTAGGTTTGGACTACCTGTGGATCACAAAAACATGGTTCTGAGTGTGTCTGTGCTAATGCAATCAAGTTTTCTCTGAATTTGTGCTGCTTCATTGTCTGCCCTTTCAGGTGAGTTTTAACTAAGGCTAATGTTGAGTTTTGTTAGTTATGAGAGCTCCAACAGGCAGGTAGCCTTGATAGGGATTAGTTTATCAGATGTCTAGTAAAATGCAAACTCTGCAGCTTTATCCAACCTCAAGCTATTCAGACTCTCTCTACAGTATGATCTTACTATCTGAACCAGTGGAGCTACAGAATTAACCTTTTTCTTCAGCAAAGAGCTTGTTTTTTCTCCTTTGGAGCTTAGAAGATAATGGTGTCTAACTTAAATCTATGAATGTATTACTGAAAGCTAATTGTAATTAATACTACGTGCTTTCTTCACTGCACCCCTGTTGGCTTTACCCAAACTTTTGAAAGTTGGCAGTAGCTTAAAGTTAACGGTAGCAGAGAGCAATAATAAAAAAAAAAAAGTGGTAATGAGATATTGTCTGCTAGTATTGACATTTATGGTGATAAAAACAGAGGTATTTCATGAGAAAATGAATATACTCACTTTGTTACAGAACTTGAAAATACCTGCTGTAATACTTGTGCTGTGGAGTATGCCAGACTTCACCTCTGCTGTGTTTTGTTGGCGGTGTTGTTTGGGAGATGAGAGCTAGGGTTGTGGTTCTGTGGTGTACAGTGCTTTTAGTAGTGATGAAGGCTGTTACGGTGAGTAGTAATGCTGGACTAGGGGCAGCAGATGCTGCTGTGTTGTGCTTTGACGTATTTTTTTCTCTTTCTCTACTGGTTGCTTCTGTATAGTACTTCTGTTTCCCAATGCTTTATTACCGTTATTTAAAATGGAAAGAACTAGCTGAAATACTCTGAACTGAAGATTTTACTAACAGTCTGGAAGAAAATGAAGTCCTGTTTCAGTTGAGTCATACCACACGGGTTAACAGTTTGAAGGGTGGTTACATTGGTCAATTACATTGGTGGTGACTTTGGGTCAAACTTGCAGTCATTTGTAACTTAAAGTATGTGTGCGTTGTGGGACATGCACACCTGGGGGAAAAGATATAACAAACAGTTTTTACAGGTTGTAATCTATAAAAATACATCACAAAAATCTTAAAAGATTTTCTCAGAGCTGTTATTATCATGGCTGTTCCAACTAAAAGGCATTGTGGAGGTGCTGTGAAATGAGTGCTGTAAAATAACACCCCCCACGCACCTTGCTGTGTTCTGCTTTTTCTTACCTCCTAGTGACAGAAATATCAAACCACTAAGGTAGCAAGCATGAAAAGATTGGCAATGGGAAGTGTTATGCAAGGAGAAGATATCTTACTGTCATGTAAGTATAAATAGGAGAAGATTAGACTGCATTCTTTCTGGATGCATGAGTCAGAATTACTGACACTGGTTTTAATCTTCTCTCTTCCCATACAAAACACTCCATCTGATGTTGTCCTAGCCCTGTTTAGCATTTCCTGTTCCTTACCTATCCCAGTGATGAGTTATATTTTAATTTCTCCTTAGATCACATCTCTTTATTGCGTCTTTCTATGGTCGGGGTATTTCAGGCTTCTCATAAGCGTTTTCTCCTGTCCTTGTGGTTGGAAAACTTCCAGTAAAGCTCCCTTCTCTCAGGCAGTAAGATTTGTTAGCTAACTAATAACTTCCATTTTTAAAGTGAAGCTCCAGCCTTCTGAAACTGTTGATAGCTCATCTTAAGAATTACTTAAAGGCTGCTTCTCTTAGCAGAAGCTGCTTACGCAGGTCTGATGGCTGTTCGGTTCTGTAGGTAATAAATGGAGCAAAGTTTCAATGATGGTGGGTTTTTTTGCTGAAGGTGATCTGAAAGATTGGGGAGGGGTTAACTTAAAACATGGATTTGTGTGCGTGATTTTGTTTGTTTGAAGTTAAGTCTGAGATGTTCTAGGGTAAATAGACTGTGAATTGCAGATAATCTTCTGCCAAGTCTCAGTGCTGGAATTGCTGAGATAACCATTTCTGTGGGTTTCTGTGCCCACACAACTCTGTTTACTTTGTAGAACACTCTTTGACCAAGACCTTACTGAGGTAAGTGCTTTGCAAACACAGAGCTAAAATTGTCTGTGCCTCAGAGTTTGTGAAATGCGGAAGGACAAGGAGCTGAAATGAGGTTATAAGGATATGGTGTTTGGTGCACAGCAGCCTAACCTTTGGGAAATCTTGTGACAGAGGAAAGGTGGGAGAGGTTTTTGAGGTGTCTAACCAAGTAGCTCTACCAGTGTTTCTTGGTTATGTCTGTCAAACATGAAGCATAGCCAGAGATAAAACTCAAAGGTGGCAAGCTGAAACTTTTTTCCCCAAGCAACTGATGACAGAAGTTTTGATTAAGTATGGCTCAGAAGTAGGACATGGTGTTTGGTAGCCGCGTCTGAAGACTTTGAAGGCAAACCACAGTAAGTTATGTGGGTAAAGGCGGCAAAATGATGTAAACCAGACAGATGTTGTCATTGTGGCCTAGTAGAACAATCGTCGTGTCTCAGTATTGTGAGAGGTGTGTGGAGCAGAGTTCTGTGATGCGCAAAGGAAGAAAAAAGATGCAGTGAGAATCTAGTTAAGTCTTAAACACAGGTCTGAGGGTAAGGGCCTTCGAGTTGATAGAAACATTGCTGAGGTGAACACTGAAAGCTTCGTCTTAGCCATGTTGTGCTTGAGGGTGCAAACTATGCAAGTTAGTGTCAGTGAGTGAGTTTAAATGGTTTTTGTGACCCTAACCATAGGGTTGTGCTAAATAGTCTGATTCAGCTCCTATTTTAAGTACGTTCTGGATTCCCCCTCCCCCAGCACAAAGAATGTATTTTTCACTTCTGTCACACATCTTCTGTTTCTGTGGTACAAACTTGGGAAACAATTTTTGAAATTCATGCTAGTGACTTTTGAACTGTGTGCCGACCATTTGTGGTCTAGGAAACTAAGTGGTAAGTGGAATCAGGGTGCTTTTATAGTATTTCTAGTCAAAGTACTGAATACTGATCTCAAACTTTGAATGCTAACAACAGCTTTCTAGTCCTAAAGGCTTTGGAATGACTTTATTTGAAGGTATTTCTGATGATTTAGAGGGCCCACAGTTACTGCCATCTTGATGACAGGGGTTGGTGGCAACTTGAGTTGCCAGGAGGCTTTTTCATTTATCACTTGTGATGGGAGTTGTGTTTTATATTATAGATGTGCAAAGACCTTTTGGTTTTCACTTTATTGCAGAGGTTTGAATAATTGGGAGTGACAGAGGAGTTGAGTAATAATCAAATTAACCTGGATTGCCTAAACATGTAATAGCTGAGATCCTTCTTCTGTGGGGAACTGACTAATTTGTCAAGATGTCAAATTGGTCACAAGCCAAACTAATC
Organism: Buceros rhinoceros silvestris; assembly: GCF_000710305.1. NCBI lineage: Eukaryota > Metazoa > Chordata > Aves > Bucerotiformes > Bucerotidae > Buceros > Buceros rhinoceros. The sequence continues at coordinate 15,699 of NW_010394587.1, forward strand.
ACTTCTGTGTGTTGCATCAAGACAGACAGAAGAAATGCTCCATATGTTCTGATTTGTATTCATTCAGTTTTGCCTAACAAAATTCTGGGTGTTAAGTAGGGTTTGTGACACCTTCTTGTTTTAACATCTCCAACCTGTGAAAGTGGTAAAACATGATGAAATCTGGACCATGCTATTATTAAATGCCCTCATGATTTAGTTCTTAATTCTTCCACAGGAGGACCTTATGGAGTTGCTAGGGGAGGCAAAAGCATTGGTGTGCTTGCAGTCCTTTGAGGTTTTATGCCTCTTGAATTGGGAAGGAGTGATTATCCTAGTTTGATAGATTTGGAACTACTATGAATATTTTATATTGACCAAGTTACTGGAATGCTTAACTATGTGAACATATTGGTTTAGTTTAATGGGGAAGAGGAGGTGGAGGTGTCTGGGGAAAATAGGCAGGAACAGAAAGAATTGTGTCTTGGAGGAATTTGAGTGCTTTTAACCAGTGACCCTGTCATCCCTTTTTTTTTTTTCCCCCTTTGCTTTTTTTGGGCTCCTTTGTTTTTAATTAAGCCTGCAGGACTGGTGTTTTCAGAAGTACCAAAGCAGGATACATAAAAGAAGATTTTTTTTTTTTTCATGTTTTCAACTCCTACTTGCAAGAGTAGGTTGTGGTAATTCAAGGATTCAGACTGAAATGTAGGAGTCCTGGAAATTGGTATGCCTGAAAAAAATCAAGATATCCTTAAGTATCATGGCAAAATGTTAAAATAGCCATTCTTTTATTTCTCCATCTTTCTCTCTTCTCAATGGTTCAATAAAAATAGGAAATGAATTTGCTCACAGATCTATCTTCCTGAAAAGATAGATCATCTGAAGTATCAAAGTCAGTAAATGAGGTAGACCTACTAGGTCATGAAGGGTGCTGATGATGGTTATCACAGGGCTTTGTCAAAGAGCGCCATCAGAGGAACTGGATGTATGGACACGTTCTCTCGCAGCATCTGGGTCCCTAGAGGCAGATGTGCTGAGCCATGAGTGGGAGTGAAAGCTAGTTCTGTAATTAAACCCAAATTCTACTTCAGTTCACTGCTCGAAGAATTGATGAAGTTTGTCTCCCTTATCCTGCTGTGGTGGGAGGGATTCTGCCTTTGTAAGGAAAAGCCTTTATGAACTGACACGATGGCATCTTTTGTATCCTCTGTTTATAGTGTGTATATGTCCTAGGCTGAGAAAAGGGTGACTGAGAAGGGAGGTCATCTAGACTTGGCAAATGTGTCAAGAAGAAGTAGGAGGCCTTGAAAGATGGACATTTTTGTGTGTCCGTATTAGGCTGTAGGCAAACCGAGTTTCAAAGGTTAAAAAAACTATTATTAAATGTTTTGGTGTAGGTGTGTGGGGGGGAAACTAGACAAGCTTTTTGGCATCCAAGTCTTTGTCTTTGAAATGGAAGCAGTGGGGATGAGGGGATGGGAAGAGAGAGTGAAAGAAGGGCTGAAATAAGTTTTATCTTCCAAGGAAGGAAAAATAATGTAGTTTGGTGTTTGGAACATGTAGAGGAGAATGGAGAGGAGTAAAATTACTGGGTTTATGGCACTGAGTTCATGGTTTGTTCCCAGGCTCAGTTTTTTTAGAATATGTTTTGTAGGTTTCCCTTGTGGATCAGGGCAGAGATCATTATTTTCTGAGTGATGTCCTGTTCTGCAGCTGATACTTTTGTCCTTTGTAAATGTCTCTTTAATGAGCTCCACTATTCTAGCGGCTGCTTAGCTTCCATTAGGCACATAGTGCATTGGACAAGGAGTGTTATGGTCTGGAAAGTGCAGGTGCAAGATCCCAGGATTTTGATGTCTGTGTTGCGGAATGTGTTTACTGTGGTGGCATTTGTCTGGTGCTCATGTAGCTGCTGAGCATTGGGACAGGAGCCAGCTTAGTATTTTGTGCAAAAGAGAACCCCCTAAAGCGGAAATAAAACCATAAACTGTTTTACAGTCTTTTGTGCTAAGTAGTAATGTGTTTGTCCTCAGTCCTGCTTGCAGTTTAATCAGTTGCCATGTGGTGACTGAGAATTTTGACAAACTGTAGGCTGCAGTAACTTGTGGGTTTAATGCTCAGGTGCTGCTCATATTCCTGTTCACAGGTCACTCTGTCCAGCTCTGTTCTAATGTTTTCTTAGCTGGTCTTTGTCTACCTTTCTTCCAGGGTTGGTTTTGCTAATGTGGCCTTCTGGGCTAATAAATCTGTGACCAGTTAAATACCAAAACTCTTGAGTTTACTTAAGCAAATTAACTGCTGCACTGCAGATGCAAGGCAGCTGCAGATCCCATGTAGTTGGTACTTACTGGTATATTCTGCTCTGGTTTATTGATGAAACTGATCATAAAAAGGAAAATCTAGGTTTCTTATGTAAGAAATGTCTATTTACTTGTCAGTGCAGTGTATAGCACAGTGAAATGCTGACCTATAATTAGTGTTCAGTGCCGTTAGCAATAAAAGTAATCTAGGTAGATCATCTAGTAATAATGATCTCTTGAATAATTGAGGCTATGAAGCTTTATTGTAGGTTGTCCTGCTGGGTTTTCAAAATACATATAATACAAGCATATTTTCCAGAGAAGACATTTAGGTTTGGTTTGAAGCTTTCGAGTAGTGAATCTGTCTTCCTTTGTTAGCGATTAATCATTGTTGTAAAAGCCTTGTATTTCCTACTGAGAAGCACAACAGGGTGGATTTCAAGTCCTGTGATTCCCTTCTCACTGTTCTGCTACCAAGCCCCTGCCTAACGTTGCTATGAGTCTTGCTTTGAGTACTTGAGCAAAAGCCTTGTGATTGGCAGACTGAAGAGTTTGTGAGATCTTGGAATCCTCCAGTGCTGTCCAGAGGCAGGCTTTTCCTACAAAAAAGATGTAGCTGAATTGTGAAGTGAATAACCTTTTGTTAAAGTACAGAGCTTTTTGAAAGAAACAAAGCAGCAGTGATCATTGCTAGTGCTTGGCTTGGTTTTCAAAGTCAGCTGTGCTTAGTGCAGCTGAGAACTAATGGAACAGATTTGTAGCCTGTTAGAAAGAAACTCAGTTCCTCAGTTCATCTGCCTTCCCCGAACTGGAGCTTATAGCAGGGCAAAACATCTTCATGGAAATGGAATGTATGTGTTTGCTGTGAGACTTCCTGTTGCCCAGAGTCTTTCCAATTAATTACTTCAGGGTATCAATTTACTAGCATTCTGCTAATGAAAAGCTGTCTGTGACATTAGGTTTTTGTCATGCAAAAATGCTTTTTCGAAGAAGTCTCAGGTCCTGGTGGCTCAGACAACATTATTACTGGTCTTTTCAGCAGATGATTTGTTTAGATCATGCAAATATACCTTGCCTTCACAAACAGCAAGGAAGAAAAGGGTCACCTACCAGTTTTCTATGAAACGTAGTTATCTATCTGTAACTTGGGGACTACTGACTATGCAGATATTTTGATGCTGATAAGAAATAAAGCTTGTTTGTAGTTTTAAGCAGAGAATAAAGATAAGTTTAAAGAGAAAAATTTGGAAGTAGCCCCAGTCTCATGACTTTGTTGTAGTAGCCTGTTACTGTCTGGTGTTTTCCTGTGAAGTATTTCCTGGTACTATTTGCAAGTTGGAGTCATGTTTCTCTCTTTATGTAAGTAATCTGAATATATGGCACTAAACGGATTTCCCTGCATATTTTCAGTAACTTTTTGGCACTCTTCTGCATCCGCCAACTTTTTTTTTATCATGTTTTAAAAGATGTGGATATTTGAGATAGATGTAGTACTGTAGCTTCAGTCTCAAACCATATGCTGGATAAAACATAATTCTATTGTTTTCTGTTTCTGATGTTCCCCAAAGCTTCATTAATTTGGCATTGCAAAATTGCTGTACTCCTGTGGTCAATTGTATAGCTCATGTTCAGTGCTCTTCATAAACCATCGATCCAATCCCAACTTTAAATTTTTCCTGTCTTTCTCCATAATGATCTCCTGTACTCTAAACATAACCTTTCCTGTGTTTGGATGCCTGCCTGCACTTCTCCACTGCAGCTATGCTATAATTTTTACAAACAATCCCTGAATGTGGGAGCCAGACATCAAATCTGATCCCGCTGGAGGGAGCCTGCAAGCTCTGGCATGGCAAATCCAGTGCTTCAGCAAAGATTGGCTTGTGAGCAGCAGGTTCTATCTTTTGGTGGAAACAGCTCTCGGGTCCTGATTTGGACTAAGCCTCTCTCAGAATGTCTGAGTATCCACTGCTAGGGAGCCTCAAGGGAGGAAAGCTGCTGCCTGGCCTCTGCCAAACTCCATACCTGTGGAGCTCAGAGCAAGGAGTAGTTATCCACCGTCTCTTGCTACGGCAAGATTCTCTAAATCACTGATGTCTACTGGTGTCCTGTGTCTGTGAAAGTTGGGCTTTGGGCTCCTGATGAGTTCCAAACTCGGTGGGAATGGGAAAGCGGGAGGAAAAATGGCTTAACTTCAAGTGTAAGGGGAAAAAATAATACTGTCCCAAACACTTTGAGAAGTTGCCAGCTTCTATTCTAGAAAAAGGAATGAAACTGTGAGCTGTGCTGGTTTCTCAGGCCTGAGAAAGAAGGGCTTTTTTAGAGGTTTGTTAACATTCACATTTTTTCCAGGGTTGTTACTTTTACTTGCAGAGATAGTGAATTGCTACATTCAAATCCCCAAATAAAATTAAACATCAGAAAAAAGCAAGTTAACACTTAAGCATATGCAGTATTTTTTTAATATGGTTGTGAGTCCAGATTTATTATGTTTGTTGTTCCACTGCTGTTCTACTAGGTGGACCACCCTCCTACTGTCTGCAGTTTCTTTCGTAGAACTGTCCCGATGGGCTTTCCACCCTGATGTTTCTTGGTGTCGCTCTGAACACTGTTATAAAGTTGTCTACATGTGTTTTATTTCTGTATCTCCAACTTATTTGTGGACTTCAGAATGTCACTAAAAATGTTCTGTTAATTGCTCTTTACCTTGTTATTTTTGGTCTTTATGCAACGCCCATTTGCATAGACAGCCTTCTCCACTTTTTGAAAGGCTTGACAGACCAGGACCAGCTGTCATCAAATATGCCTTTCTTTTAAAATACATTCCAAACTAAGAGATTCCTCACTTGAGAAAAGAGAACGGAAGTGGTGAGGCCCAGCACTAGGGCTGATGCTGTAGCTCAATTTTGCTCTGTGGAGCTTGTGAGTGGGGTGACAGCAGGGGAACGGGACTGCATAGCTCCAGCTCTCTGAACCAGCTGCCACAGGGAGGTGGTGAGGAGAGTGGGGGTAACCACAGCACTGAATCAGCTGCAGCTCTCCTTCCAGTGGCATCCCCACCTTGCTTCAGCACTGGCATTCTCATCCCAGTTTGCTCTTTACCCATCTCTCTCGCAGCTGTTGGATGCCTGGCATTGCCCGTTGTGTGTTTTGACGATAGCACCAGTGTGATCCAGCCCTTTGCCCTGCAGTCTGCCCTGTTTTCCGTTAGCCGTTTGCCCTCCTGTCAGTCTGGGAAAGAGATTGCAGTTAGTCTGTACCACACCAAGGGAGAGTGCACCTGAAAGGGCAGATCGATATGCTTTGAAATGCTTGTCCAGGAAGCAAGGAGAAAGTGAGATCAGCTAAATTGATTTGTGTAGATGTGAGTAGAGGGCTCCAGCTAGGCCACTAGAGTACTGAATGTAAAAAAAAAAAAAAAACAAAAAAAAACAAAAAAAAACAAAAAAAAACAAAAAAAAACAAAAAAAAACAAAAAAAACCAAAAAAAACCCCAAACCACAAAACTTCAGAGAAAAAACAAACCACTCCCCCCCCCGCCCCATTTGGCACTCAGCAAAAATTTCCGCCATGCCTTCCTTATTAATACAGTGTTATTAATTGCTTACTGATTGCCAGTGGAAAGAACTTGGCACTATCTTGGCATAAGAGCTTGCTTTCACGGGGCTCTTTCCAGAGGAAACCTGTTCCTTATTTCTTCCTGCTTAACAAACTGTGTTAGGTATGCATGACCTGTATTTCATCGCCCTCCCCAATGCTGCGGCAGACTAAGATCTGCACTTGCGCTTTATTGACTGTCGTTGGGCAGTTGTTTGGCATAAAATATCCGGTTTCAGAAGAACCTACTTTTAAAATGAATGTTTAACTAGAAGAAATCTTTTTGAATTTTCAAACAGCTCTCGTCATAAGTGCTATATTGCTGGAAAGACGGGCTGTGTGCTCTTCACATGAGTGTGTGAATTTCTCACTGAAAGTGAGATTTCAAGTTAAGGGCTCTGCACTGTGGCACGGTTACTGGTGCACTGTAGTATAATGGCCTCATGTGCAGTTGTGATTTAGTAAGCTGTACCAGATTTCAAGCTGTCTGCATTGCAGCCTTTTTGTTATTAATAGTTAATGATACTCTCCTCTGGCTGTAAGCAGATCCTTGCTTTCAACCTTCCCTCCCCCTCCAATCCTTACATTTTGTCCTCTTAACTGGGCGGGTGGTGGGGAACAGCTACAATTGCTTTCAGCTCTGTCAGAGCTGTTTTGTAGATGGGCTGAGATTTTTCTTGGAAACCGTGCAAGCTGCCCTCTCTCTGGTGTGTTGAGCTCGCTGGGGCTTACGGCACTGGGCTGTAGGCGTGTGGGTCATACAGACACCGATCATCTTGCAGGGCAGGGCAGTGCAGTGCGCTGGCTGTAGCCTGCTGATGACCCTGGATTATGTTCCTGTTCATGACATGTCTGCAGCGAGTGCAAGGTTCCAATTATATTTGCCTTCAGGTGGTTCTCAAGAGATGAGGGGAGGAGAGGGCAGGAAAGAAGAGAAATCGTTTGTGTAACTTAGAAAAGTCGTTGGAAAGGCTGTTTCAGGAAGAAATCTGCACTTCTAGCATAATCTTTATCTCAAACATGCAAATCGTGAATGCAAATAAATACAAAATTTAAGACTACCTCTTGGTTTTTGACTTATTTTTCTTCATAAAAGGAACTCTGTGAACTTGATCTATTTTTGCTTTAAAGACAATTTAAGGCGAGACTACATCCCTGAAAAAAGACAATTTTAATGTCTTGTACTTTAGAAACAAACCAACAGGACAACATAACCCTGCACGCAGGCGGTGAAAAATGCTTTATTTTGCCACACGTTTTTCTTTCTTGCTGATTGAATAATGTCAAGAAAAATGCTTGGCCCATACATTCTTTTTCTTTACCTCTGTGCTTGCCTGTTATCTCTTCAGTTTCAATTTACTTCAGCTTTGCTACTGCTTTTACTGGTAAGCAATCTCTTTCAGGGCCTGGGGGCAGAGGCTACTGAACTCTTCACATAGCAGTGAATGGGTGATATTGTCATGCCAAATGCATGACAACATAAACTATAATTGAGCCATCAATAAGACTTTGGACTTGACTATTCATAGCTCCTCCTGCAAAGATATTAAAGAAAAAGACATTCTGTTTTCAGTTGCAGCAGCAGTCCTACAAGTTTAATATGTATTTTCAGATAGAAGATTTTCCTACTAAAAAAAATTTTAAAACATGTGAAGTGAAGGACTTAGCGAAACTTTGGTCATAAGTTTCAGGTTAGCGTTCAGGTGACTGGAGTAGTTCCTTATTTGCATTTTGAAGACTGATTCAAGTGGAAAGATGTTTGATACTTTGATTTTTTTTTCAAAAATTTTCATTCTTATACCTAGAAGCAATGCAAAATTTAGAATTTTCAAAAGTTACATTAGTACCTTCACTAATGCTGAATTAACTGTGCAGTTAGTCTAAGGCAAGAGTCACTGCTGACAGATGCCCTTTGCATGGGAGGTTTGGCAAGTGTTCACCAACAATTCGCAAAAAGGTTTCTATGTGGAGGCTTCCTGTCATCGTGCTGTTCACAAGGGCAGAAAGGGCACTTTGATTCATCAGTGTGTTCTGTGCTGCTTGGGCAGGGACTTGAAGTGAACTCACCGTGTTCTGCATCAGGAAGATTTATTTCTGTAAACAGTGTGGCTACAGTGGGTATTGTTTCTTCATGTAGTTTTATGTGAACAACTAGGAAGAAATAAAATAGCTTTCCAGTCTGTGGAAGTGTGCTGTTTTGGCGTACTTTGTTTGGAAGAGAGATCTGTGTGTCATTGGTGAGCCCCAGGAAAGCAGCAAGTTGTCTGCAAAACTTCATTGCTTCTCTGTTTGAAAAATAGTCTAAATCTGATTGTGATGTTCTGTGGAGGACTTACTGAATGCTGTCAGTGGCCCAGAACATTTGGGAGTCACTTAAAATAGATGATAAATAATAGGCAGAGCCAGTTCCCTCTGTGATTTTAATAGGCTGTTCCTCTCACTGAGCAGGACTCCTTCACTGTGTTAGGACACAAGGCGGATTTCTAAAGGAACATATGCGGATGGCAAGGGAGCCTTATGCGGAAAGGTACCTCCGAGGGCAGTAGAAATGAGAGAATTCTGATTCATAGAACACATATTTAACTTGAACTCAGATACCTATAACCAACATGTCCATTCCAGCTCAGTGGATGGGAGGAACTCAGAGAAACTTCAAGAGGTTCTGCAGAAAGGGTGCTGTGACTGGGGATTCGATGGCTTTAATGGCTGTCATTCATGATCAGGTTTTTGTAATCAATGATTCTGTTTACTTTAAGGAGCAAGAAATAATCTTCAGTGTTCTGAATTTTGTCCCAAGGACAAAGGAAGAAAAGACCTATTAATTGCAAGTTGCATCTTGCATTGCTAAGTTGAAATCTGATCCTCTCTTGAGTGTTTGCATGTGCTTTGATGTTGCAGACATGAGTGTTACAGTCACCGTGTGTTTGGAATTGGCAGCAAGAGAGTGCTTACTACTTATCTGCAGCGCAGGACATACAGCTGCTTTTGACTTTGTGCGGCTTTAATTGGTACCACAGCTCTCAATAGCTCATATTTTGATGTGTGGCAAAAAGCAGTGCTTTTCTGGTTCTGCCTCTACCTACGGGAGTGCTTTTGTTAGCTTCCAGGCACAGCAGAGCATGAGGCTAGTGGTATTTGCTGACTGGGTTTGTGACTTGGGGAACATCCAGCAGTGAAAAGTCTGAGAAAATTCATGTTCATGTACTTAGGATGTAAGAGGGGTGAGATGGCAAAGAAAATCTGTATGTGTGCACTGAAGGCAGATTAATAAAAATAAAAGGGAGGGAAAAGCTGATAACCTGTAAGGGTGCAGTGCCATGCCTCAGAGTAGTACTCAGGTGAGAACTGTGCAGCTGAGTGACTCAAGTTAGAATATATTTTGCCTGAGAGCTTTCTTTTCCCTTGAGATCTTTTTATGGTTCCCTCAAAGTTAACTGGTAGACCAAGACTTTATTCCTTTGTTCTCAGCTATGGCCTCAGTAAGAGGGGTGATATCAGTGAAGTGCTGGTTAATCAAAGTTATTTCTTAGCCGCTCTCAATGCGAAGATGACCCTGTGCTAGGTAGGTGACTTGAAATGGAGGACTTCCAAAAGCTGTTGGAAAGAGCCAGATCTTTACATTCTCTTAGAAATGGTTCAACTCTGCCCACAACTGGCATCAACCCAAATGCCTTATTAGTACTTTCAATCAGTGGCTTAAAATAGGGTAGTTTTACCATGAAAGATGATATTTTAAAGCATGCCAAAGATCTGTGAGCCACATTATCTTCTGTTTCCACATCATCACACCATGCTAACCACATAAACTGGATACCTTCCAGGGGGTTTGAGTATCTTTACAGTACTCTGCAATTCTTTCTAGCAGACATGGCAATGAGAAAGTAAAACAACAATGCATAAAAGAAATTTGATCTTGTAGACAGATTGATGTCACTAAGTTTGTTTTCTCTTGTCTTTTTCTCACCTCTTGTTTTTCAGGCAGAACAGTTGAAGATTGTTAAGCTTACTATCAGAATTCACTAGGGAAACAATCACTGTTTATCCCCAACAGGGATCTGGATTGCAAACTTTGCCAGATTTTTTGGGTAATGGTTAATTGTCAGAGCAAGGCTTCAGTCTCTTGGCGTAAGAGATATGGGTGTTATTACACAGACAGATTCCCAATTAGCAATACGTTGGTACTATCCACGAGATACTAGGTGATAATGCAATAACTCTACTTTGAACAAATGTTTATGCAGTGCAAAAATATGTAAAACTTTTCCATGGTTTAAAGATGCAAATATTTTTCTCGTTGCAAGTCTTTATGGTTAAGCAGCTCACAAAATCTTATGAGCTATCTGTTGGTAGCAAAGTCTGTAGGTGTAGTTATCCATTGACACGAAGATGCCTGAATCATCCCTCCTCAGAAAACAATCATTTGTGATTTGTTTTCCCTAGAGGCCTGAAGGTCAGCGTTAAAAGGTCAAATCTGTCTGTCTCAGCCTGGGTAATTTTCTACGGGTCTTGGGGTTCCAGACTGCAATAGATTTCCATCAAGACACATTTCAAATGCAAAGCTATTTGTTGTTGAGCTCAAAAGCCACCCACAACCAGCAATAAATAGATGTCATTTTACACATTCAAATGTGTGCATATGTGATACTACTTGCAAGGGTTGCATTGCTGCATCAGCCATTTTTTAAAAGGTAAGAGTAAGACAGTCTGATTTTAACGATGAACACAGTGATAAAAAAAATGTCTTGGAGATGTATCCACTCTTTTATTCCCTGCCAGTCATTTGATCAGTGATTATTCAATTTCACATGAGTGTTTGTGAAAACAACCAACCAGTCTCAGAAATGAAGATCATTCAGTCTGATTCTGTGTGGAAAATGGAGGTGTTCTGAGGAACGGCTGTATTTGGTCAGTGTTACCTGAATAGGAAGGTAAATCACCTGTCTAAAGCAGTCCAGCTGTGGGAATGATTGGTTGTAAATCTGAAACATTTTGTGGCTGTGGAGAGACTGACAAATTACCCAACGTTCTTTGCAGTAGAACCTCTGGTTCATAAAATTGTCTCTAAGACAGTCTGTTCTGAGCCTGGTGCTCCTCAAATGAGTAGTCTCCTCAAGCATATCTTCTGCTTTTACAGAGATCTGTGGTCTGGCAGGAGAAAAAGCCCAGTGTTGGTTGTGGATCCTGGCTCAGCTGGTGTGTTACTTCTCTTAGGAGACTGTTAAAGGCCCAGGTAGTCTCCCTAGTTCTCGAACAGCCTCACTACTTCTATTTATCAGAACTTTTACAGCAAAAATACCTATGGAGATAATGTTCTTTTCTGACAGAGTAACATGATTCCACAAAACATGTTTCTGCAGTCCAGAGTGCCTGTGTCTTGCTCGTCAGGCTGAAGCAAAATCTTATAGTCTGATTACTTGAAATGGCATATCTGTGTAGAACAAGATCTATGTGCTTAATGCCTAGATTGCCTTGTTTCTTTTGATTGTAGGAAGAGTAGTTTTTGGCACATCCTACTAAAGTGGATTGCAGACTGAGGCACAATGACGAATGATATCAACAAGTGCTCCACTGTATATTGGAAGTGGTTCAGCTACGTCTCTGATTGTCTTCATGGCTTATTTCAGTGAGGTCCCCATGGTGAGGGGTTGGAGAGAGGCTACGTGGTCTTTGTGTACACACGAACCAAACAATGTGCTGATGGAAGCACTGAGAACAGATGCAGTGAGATTTAGTGCTCTGTTCTTTCAGCTGAATCTCTAGCTTCCATCTCCTACAC
>NW_010394587.1:27416-29833 GCF_000710305.1 Buceros rhinoceros silvestris
CTACACGACCAAGCTGCTAGGTGAGAGTCATGTGAAGGATACTTGAGCAAAAAGCTGTCACTTAATATAACTATTGTACTTAGAAGTGTTCTGTACTTGTCCATCCTACTACTTGCCCGCTGCTCATGCAGCTTGGTTTTGTTTGCGTTAGGGCCCATGTGGCAGCAGGGGTTGCCTTGACCCTTGTGTGCGTGAGCCTGGGAGTGTGAGGGCAGGGAGAGCACTTGTGTGACCCCTGACGGAGGCTGCTGTAGAGAATTGCCTGAACTTAGGTTGAGTGGGTACGTTCAGTACGAGTAGGATCCTTAGGATCCTTATCTGTAAAATAACCTGAATTGTAGCTACAACTGCAGCGTAACTGTGAAGTGGGAATGTTTTTGGCGGAAATGAAGCAGGTACAATTGTTTATTTTGGTATTTCAATAGATGTACTGAAACTGCAGAATTGTTGTGCTTTCATGTGGTTTTATATTTTAAGTATAAACCTAGAATATGAATTCAATACGAGCGTACCTGAAGAAGCCTCTTGTAACTGATATTCTTCACTCCAGTAAAATAATGGTGTGGCTCTCTTCAAGTTATATTATTTGAGAACTTTAAGCTCACTTGGACAGGGAAGCATGATCTGATCCCTGGGGGTTATTTAGCAGATGTGCTAGACTGTTCTGTTTATAAACTTGTATAGCAAACACTCACAAATTTGTATTGGTGTGGAACTAAAAGGCCAAATGAAGTTTAAACTATAGTTGTTTTTATTGCTGTGCACTTCTAGATCCCCATTTCCCCATCTTTGCAATGTTAGCAAGCATTTTCTAAAGAAAATAGTGTTGCTCTGGTGAGTCTTTTTTTGATGAGGTCTCCATTATCCGGTTCTGTCCAGCTGCATTTGGATATAAGGTGTTACTGAAATGCATCATTCAAGTATAGTGGATTTAACTTGTGTCACTGATTTAAAATGACTTTTGCTATTCACAGGCAAAACCTGTATGTGTTTACTGCTTTGTTACTCTGTCTTCTAGCACGTTCTTCCAAAACATCTTTAATTCTTTCCACTTAAAAGAAATAGTAATAGATATTTTCCTAGTCATGTATTTACATAGTTTGTTCCGGTTGGCTGCTATTGCATGCCTGCAATTCCTAACTGCAGGAAAATCAAACTATTTGGGAAACTCCTTTTCTAGGCTTTGCTCTCAGCTCTCAAGTAAGGTAGTTTGCAGACTAATGCAGTGATGATCTAACTTTAAAATGCTATCTTCATCTAATAATAAATGTCATTTCTCCATCATAAACATACTGCTCTTACAGATATTTTTGTTTTCTGGGAGAAAGCCGATCGGTAGTTTGTCTGACCCATTTAATTGTTGGAAGAAATCTGATGCCTGGCTCTTGCCCCTTTGGCAGCCTCACAAAAGGGCAGAATTATTCTGCGAGTCCTGACTTGCCAGATGTATGGAAATATCTTTCTGCACAGATAAATCTACAAGCTATTGCAGTATTTTTGGATCTGGTACTGCTGGGCAGGTACAGCATTGGAGCTAAAGCACCCCAGGCTGTTACCCGGCTGTTTTTCATTACTCCAGAGTTTCTGGCATTCTCAGACAATATCCTAACCCATTTCCAAATGTCTTAGACTGCTGTGTCTGAAGGGGGAAGTGAGTGACTTTTGTGTGCCTGTGTCTGTATGTGTATGAGGTGACCTGGTAGCAGCTGGCCACTTCATGGTTTTGACAAGAGGCAATGTGTTTTAGATGCTCTAAGATGCCTTTTTTCTAAAAGGCTGTAAAAGCCACTAGCTGCAGAAGTGCAAATTTTGTTTTATTTTGTTTTTTCTGATAAAGTGTTTAAATCATTACATTCACTGTACTCCATATTTTTTCCTTGGCAGTATGTCAGAACAACTGACTGTGATCACTTAAAAAATGCCTAGGTCCCTCAATCACCACGTCAGTGACAGTGCAGCCCACAGTGGCTGCTGACTCCAGCTGACCCCCAGCTGCTGTCAACTCAACGTGCTGTCCTACAGTGATGTATCGCTCACATTCTGTGCGGGATCACCGTTGCTGTTGGTTGACGAGCTCTTTTGCCTGCTTGCAAGGTCATACTTGAATTTTATTGGTTAGAGGGGCCTGTGAAAGATTGGGGAAGATGCTGGAAATACTCCTTACATATATGTGCCTTTGCATAGGTTTTGACATTTTTGACTGGTTTGGTGATGTCTGGAAGAGTGTTTGAAGTGAGTTTGTGTCTTTCCTGCCAAGTACAATCACCCACCCAGGAGTTTCTGATTCTGTTTTTCCAATGTATTTTCTTGTGTTATTGCTGCTTAGACATCCCCCTTAAAATGATTAATTACATGCATCACATCCATGCTCTCCAGGAGAAGAAAAGGTGTGGGATTCCCCCCCACTCCCCGCCCCC
>NW_010394588.1:0-17430 GCF_000710305.1 Buceros rhinoceros silvestris
CAGAGGGGCGGGCTCTGAGGTGAGCTCCCGGCAGGATGATGGCCCAGCGCCCCGGCAGCTGGCTGGAGGTTGGGCAGGCAGCGAAGGAAGCGGCAAGGGGCTGGCAAAACAGAGCCCTTGAGTCACCGTGGCCTGCCCGCCCTGCCTGTGACCAGGTCAGCTGCGTGCGTTTGGCCTCTTGACCTCTGCGGATGACCGGCAAGAACAGGCCGGTTTTCTGTGCCGGGGGAACACGTGGTCCTTCGGTTCTTTGTCATGATGTCATCCTCGACTTTCAGTAGCCTCATTATAAATCAATGGGTCACCGTGATCTGTGTATCACGCCGTGAATCGGCAAGCTCCATCTATGTGTGTGTCTTCATGTATGTGCAGAGTGTGTATATGCAGAAGTACACACAGAATATGTATGTAATAGAGAAACTCTCATTTTGATACTTTGTGTAGTAGCCCTAATAAATAAAGCGTGATGCACAAGTGGTATTATTTGAAAGTAGAATTTCTTAAAGTAATAAAATGTGGGTGTATGCACGTGAATAGTCTGAAATGTGTCAGCCTAATTTTTTTTACTTCTGTGATTTCTGTGGAAAAAAAATACAAATAGATTAAAAGTTCATGCGACTGTTCATATTCTACCAGCTTGGTGTTCAAATTTTTAACATTGTCAGAAAGTCATAATGCAGGTAATAGCTTCATTAACCTAGATATTCAAGTTACTCATAAAGGTCACGCAAACCTAGTGGGGGCAAAGAGAAGGCACATCAATTAGTACCATGTTACCTGTTTATCCAAAATAGCTACGTTACTCTTATTGACACTCATCAATCAATTGTATTTGCAGATTGCCGTGGATTAGCAAATTCACCTTGTACCGCTTTGTCAGCACTGCCCCTGTGTGTGGCTGTGAAAGCTGCCGCAGCAATATCCTGCCCCGTGCTTTACCCGTCAAGTGCCTTTGTTCTGCTGAGCACCACCGAGCGATCTGTTCTTTTGCTATTTTTAAATTTACGTCTTGTAGGTCTACAGTGTGTCTCACATGTGGCTGTTCTCTCTGCTCAGCACCTGCTGTTCTTTAGAACAATCTCTGAACTCGACCGTTAATTCCTTTGGTATTCTCGTATCTATATTTATGACCAGCCTTTTTAAGCTTCTGCAAATCCTTTGCTCATTTGCCTGACTTTTTAATGATTTCTGAGTGATGCTACTCTGCTTGTGTCTATGAATGTCATGCTTAATTGCAACTTCTGTGATAACTCCTGATAATCTACTCCATTTTTCCAGCCCCCAGAGATACCTTTTTCACTAACTCATGCCACCTTCCAGCAAGTGCTCTGGCAGATCCTCCAGGCTTTCAGAAGTATGCGTGAAAACAAATCCTTTTTGGATGAGGTCAGACTTGAGCACGTAGGACTCAGTCCAGTAGGATTTTAGATGCTTTCATCTCCCAAGAGATCAAGGGGGTGCAGCATCTCCAAAAGGGCCCTAAGCTCTTTTTAGTATTAGGTCATTAAACTTCCATAGGGTTTCTTGTTATCCCAAGGAGGAAAGGTTGGGAATTGTGCCCTACCTCAGCAACCCATTTAAGCCTGGGCTTACATTTAACCTTTCGGTTAAGTTATTCCTTGCTGTAGAAAGTAACTAAGCAGATGAACAAAATTAGCTTGTTAAGTAAAAATCTTACCATTTTAAAACCCGGGCCTGCATGAAACATTGCAGTTGTGGTACTTTATATCTGATTAAAATGCTCTAGAATGCCTTGATTTTCTACTTCATTAATTTTTAACTTCACTATAAATCTAAACAAAAAGAAGTAAATATATAGAATGGAGTGGTTTGGCCAAGTCTATTACAAATAAATTAACGTGAATAATACAGGAGGCTGTGGCAAATTGTGACTGCAGTCACAATTCACTCGAATACAAGGACTGCTAAAATACGTCTTCACTTATTTTGTTCAGTCCAGCAGAAAGGTCAGAAGGTAAAATGACTTCTCTGCATGAATAAACCGGACAATGTATCTGAAAATAGAGATTTTAAGTACAAGTGGCGTTTTGAACCTCTTACCACCAGCAGCCGTGTTATTAGAAAGTGACACAGTGTCAGGAACTATAAAAGAACCTCCATTTTACACCCAAATTGAAGTAAAACTATAGACATGGGTCCAGTGTTTAAATACATATATAAGTAATTTTTAACCGGTTTTAAACCAGTTGTTGAAAGTGTTAGAAGAAATTAGAGCGATGTTATACTGGCCTCCTAGATATCCTCAGAGTGAGGTTGCTGCTAGCGATGCAAGTAGCCACTAACAAGCCCAAGTACCATTTTGCTGTACAACAACTTGCGTTTTTCAGACAGAAGACTGTCTGGCATCCTTTGAACCTTCAGGGTGCTTAGCTGAGTGAGATAGATTTTTCTTTTCAGTTTCAAATATTTTAGTAGATTATTGCCACTCTGTTGGCTGTCACTCTAGGTTATATCACCCTGTCCCCATCAGAGTGCCTGTATTGCTGCGAGTAAATTGTAGCGTGTCAAGAAAGACCAGATCACTAATTACAATGGAATAAAAAAACCCCAAAAGACCACAATAAAGTAACATCTGTTGTATTGGTGACATACTGATGTCATGCAGATTGAATGTGACAGTGGAAAAACCATTAACAGTGATAGCTAAATAAAAGTCTAAAATTATCCCTTCAGATTGGCAGCACTGAAGAAGCTGTTTCTGTGTAAGAGATTTAAAACCCAGAAATCTTAGTTCTTCAACAGTCTAATAGTTTATCTTACAATCCTTTTTGTAGTCTGGAAAATTAAAATAATAAAAACATCAAGGACGTTTTCCAAGGAAGGATGAGGCAGTTGTAAGAATGTACGTTTTCACAGCCACCGAAGGTGTATTCTGACAAAGGCTACAGAGATAACATTTAATTGTAGGATACATCCTGTCCATCAGTCATTACTGCAAAAGCATTTGTATGTTTGTCCATCTGAAAAAGATTAAGCAAAACCCTTTACTAAAGTGGACAGATGAAAAGAAACAGGTGTATTTAAAAAAAAAAAAGGCAAAATTATCACATTTTGATGCACTCAAGAGACTTGGCAGTATTATAGAATGTTACAATTTAATTGGTACCTCTTCGTGTTCCAACTCCTGCTGCTAAGGGCCAGACCCTGCTCAGCTTCCCTGGTCTCTAGTGTGCCTGGAGAATTAGAAGAAAAGGAGATGAGATACCTTTTGCTGTTCCTAGGCTTCTGTGGCCTCAATTGTGCATAGCTGTGCAAACCCAAGACCTTTTATTTCTACCATTAGGAATTGTCCAACTACACATTTAAGCAAAATTTACAGCAGCACAGTTAATCATGCTAGAAAAACGTAAGGAGACAGCTGAAATTTTTTAAGTATTCTGAATTTAAATTCAGGTGTCCATCTGGGGAGATGTAGAGTTACAGATCCTTTCTTCAGATGAGCCACAGCTATGTTGAATACATGCCCTTTTTCTACTGAAGGTTTTGATAAAAAACAGGCTATTTTCATTTCTAATTTAGGTCTTTCCCCCTGAGTTTACAAGGTCATTGACTAAAAGATACAACCATGTTCTTCAATTTCCATCATCCTGCATTTTGCAATAACAGAAGAGTTAGAACAAAGGAAGCTCTCGTCCATTTAGGATTGCAGACTTGAATTTAAAAACATTCTGAAATCAAATCAGAAAGTTAGGAAATATTCAACATTCTTTTCTGGATGTATTCCAAATAAGACACCCAAGTAAACTAATCTTGAAGCTCTTTAAAGAATGATGTGCTGTCAAATATTGGTGCTTGACCCGTAATTAGGAATTAAATTTGTGAAGATATTGACATATGGCATTTTTTTGCCTCTTTCTGGGCAAGAATAGATGTCACCCACAAAGGACAGTGGATTGTTTTGAAATGTGGGGGTCTTTGCTTCCATTCTCACCAGAACTTGAACTAGATTTTTTTTTTTATTGACTTGAACTACTTTCGCAATGAAAAATTCATGAAAAATAATGCATTTTTGCAAAGAGTTAGATGAATGTACAGGAAAGAAGTTACATCAGAAAATTCCTAGTTAGCTCTGCCTATATTATTCTAACTATTGTGGCTAGGATAATAGGTGTTTTCTAGATTTCTAACATTTGATAACTTTTAAAAAATTTTTTTCCTCCAGCTCCTTTGAATTCATAGAATATTAATAAATGAAATTCAGACAACTCTGAATACATCTTGATGTAGTTCCAAAGATAGCAATAAATGTGGGACGTAAAAATCAGATTTCCATTGCATTCCTACAAAGAAAGTTGCTAGAACCTGATGTTACCCAAACCTGTATGTATGCTGTGCCATTGGCAGAACACATTGTCCCTGATCATCGCTTTCATACATTTGCTGACGCTCAAAGCTTCCATAGCACGTACCGTGTTTTATGCACCCACTAATATTTCAGAGGTCAACTACCATGGTTTTATCCCCTATGAAATCATCAAGTTATGTTTGTAGGATCTCTTTTATTGAGGTCACAGCAGTCTTACTCACATCCCTTAATGTGTCTTTTTCCTTGTAGAGTAATTACATTTTTGTTGAATCAATGGACATACTGAAACTTTTGAATATATTAGTTTTCTCCTGAGACTCTACATTTTCAGAAGAGCTTTCACCTTAGTTCAGTGTCAGTTTCGGTAAAGTTTGCTAATCTTCCAGTGTTGATGTTTTGGTCAGTCGGTAAACTCATCAGCGGTTTGCTCAGATTTACTAGATGATCCAAGGCCGGCCCTGTTCAGATGTAAGCAGGTGGAATCTGCTTACTGAGATGGGAGCAGTTCCCTGTAATCTGGAAGAAAAGTAGTATAAAGTGTATAAGCAAAACCAACTTTTATTCACATTTTCCTTCTCAATTAAAAGCAATGTATTCTCATATCCTTGATGGAAATGTGTTTCTGTTATAAACACCTATAATGACAAAACGTGGTGCATAATGCTACACTTCCTAGTTTTATACATCAAAATGTCCACTACTCAATGACAGAAGATATCTGGTGTAGAAATTTAGTCTGGAAGATGTTTACCGCAGATTTATCTGCTTTAAGTAACGGCAGGCTTGTGCACCTAACAGTATTACGTTAACTATGGTCTTGGAAAATTACCGCGGAGCAATACCTACTATGAAAAGCTGTTAGTATTGATATGTCTTTATGCAGCAGTATTGCTTTGGACGCGAACTGGAATGAACCACAGTCCCAGAGCTCCTTTTGCTGAAAAGCTTTACCAGCTGCGATTAGGTGATTGACTTCCTGTTCTCCGATATTACAACCCTATAGTGACAAAATTGCTGCTTTTCTTATTGTCAGACAAAAGGAAAACTGTGTTATAAGGTCTCCTGATCAATTTTCTGGTTCTTATTTTTCTTAGGCAAGGTCACTTTAAAATCAGTGGATTTTGTTAAAGTAGGCAGTGCAGAACCCAGCATTAAGTTAAACACTCCTTGAGGAACAGACTGCTATGCTATTGAATTTAAGGGAAATAAGACATAATTGATAAATATATGGTATTACTTCTCTTCATCTATTTTGTCTTTCCTCTTCATCAGATAGCTGTCTGAATTTCCATTTCTTTACATATCAACTGTGTGAAGAGCCTCTTTTTAAACTGCAGTGCCAGTAGGACTGAGTTCATGGGAATAATTTGATGTACTCGTGGCAAAGCTCTTCTCTTGTTTCATTTTGCCTCAGGTATCTATCATCTCGAAGAATCAGCTTCTGGAATCATAATCTGGAAGCACAGGGTGTGCAGGCCTTGAAGAACCATCAAGTTCATCCTCCAGTTGTTAACATTTATGGATCATTTTCCAGCTGCACATATGTGACAGCACTGTTTTGTGATAGAGAAATAAGGTGCATAGGCTAGCACTTTGTAACATTTTAAAACTATCTTCAGTTGTGGCTGCCGTGATTCTTCTCTCCTCCACACACACACCCACCCCCTTTACCCTTTTCTGTTACCGTGCTTATCTAATTCCATGAAAAGCTGGTTTAGTGAGCTAAATGGGCAATTTAAGTTGCCATTTTGTTACCAGCCTAGGTCGCTGGAATTCCTACTATGGAGTCTGCTGGGTGTAAGGTGTTGCCAAGACCTTGCCTATGCCAACTTCAGTCAGTTTAAAATCTTATGGAGCCACAGTATCAGAATGATACATTAGGGCTATTTTTGCTGTCCTGTCCTTAACTGTATTTCATCTTCATATAGAGACCTAAGACCTCTCTTTTGTAAATGGTCTGTATTTCATAGCTTCTGATCTGGATGATGAGGAACCTCCTGGTTTCTAAAGAGCCCTTTGTTAAGACTATTGTTTACTGGGATCTCATGGCTATGAGTAGCATTCAGAGTACATATGCGCTGACTGTCACTTTGCTACCTCATACAAAATTTCCCTTTCTGGAACCTGTTCTTTTTCTACTGCATTCTCTGCACTTAGGCATCTTTTCACAATTTGTAATATCCTTGTGTATTGGCTAATTAGAAGTCTGTATCTGAGCTCATATATGAGATTCATTCATTGTACCTCTAAGATAAGCTAACAAGCTTGATAGGAAAGAGGTAAAGAGCAAAATCAGTGTATCTTGCTTCTTTGGACACCAGCACATCTTTTTGGACGTGGTCAATGGGTTCCACTTGAGTGCTCTGGACACAGTACATTGCAGATCATGTCTGGAAGGCTACAGAAACTCGTACAGTTCTGTTTGTGCAAGTGTCCTTTACTTGCAAATCACAACCAACACCTGTAATAGTAAATAAAACCAGAGAGTGACCATTCTCTGTTAACGAGACCAGCTGTCGACAAATGTTATGAAGGAGGACACCAAAATATTTGTTCCCATCCATGGAGCCCTTGACCTTTGCTATTCCCCAGGCAACACCCAGGCTTCCCTTTGAGCAGATGTTCATTGACCCAAGACAAAATCATGGCAAGGGTCATGTAAACAGTTTAATAATAGGGGCCCAGTCCATGTGTGGTTGGTTTATCAGCATAAATTTAAACTAAGGCTATGTGTGTGCTTCTAAATCAAGCTTAGGGACCATTCTGCGGGCATGAAGCTGAATGATACAGACTTTGGTGTGTTAAGCTTTCATTTTTTATATAATACTATTTCTTTTATATAATATTATTTCATTATGTGGGGTTTTTCTGTATCAAGTGTCTGATATAATGTGAGGACTGAGTTGCATTACACCAGAATGAAGATTTCAGAGCTAGGGTAGTGCTGGAGAACCAGCTAAGATGGAGGAAACCATTCGTGGTGCAGTCTTCTCCATGCTGCCTGTTAGGAAAAATCCCTAGCACATGCTGCTCTCCAGAGCATCCCCTAGCACTGGCTTAGAAAGTATTAGATAGAATGGGCTGAAACTGTGCCAAGGAACACGCTTGGTCTTGGGTAGTATGGATGACCAGTGGTACAGTGCTGACGTGCATTCCTTGGCCTTTCTCCCTTACCAATACTTACTCACAATATAAAGAAGCATGAGTATTGTATGCATTGCTGGTCCCAGCTTCGGTACTCACCGACCAGTAATGACTGCCTCCTGGAGAAGCTTGAGCACAGGAGACTGATTGCTTGTGCTGCTTGTAGGAGCTAAGGGGCATGAACTCAGAGTAGCACTTAGCAGGTTCAAAACAAGGAGAAGAATGTGATTCTGCACTCAGGGCATAGTTAGGCTGTAGAAGTCCTTACCACAGGATACTGTGGAGGCTTGAAGCTCACATGAGTTCAGGGAGGAAGCTGCATAAACTCACAGAAGAAAAATCTGCAATGTTTACTAACTTTGTGGAAGCTACATCTGGCTCTGATTGCCCCTAGAATGCAATTGGTAGGAAGCCGGGAGAATGTCCAGGGAAGTTATCACTCTGTGTTTGCCCTGCTTTTGTACTGTGTCCTGTGCATCTTCTTTGGCTGCTGTGAGATACAGGATGCTGACCTAGAGTTGTCTGGTCCAGCTCCTGTGCTCTCATATTTATCTTCAGCCTCATCTCCATCACTGTGCATGCTCAGATATACAGTGAACTTAGATATACTGTGAACTCGGATATACAGTGTCTGTCTGCAGCTTGGACTGTCCATTTTTTTTCTGTTGCTTTACACGGGGATTTAGTCCTGACAGGATCAAGCTGTGTATTTATTCCAGGCCTACAGACCTAGGCCCTTTTGTCATCATAAGCTTCCTACTTAGCTTAGTAAGCTCTTAATTAGCTTCTGTATCTTTTCTGTCATTCTTCCACTCAGCCAAAGCAGACTATTTTTTCCAGGAAGAACAAATTTGGCTTTTTAGGCCATTAGTGCCACTGCTGGTTAATTATCTTGCCTCCAGGAAAAGCTATTGTGATTCTTTAACACTGCCAGGCAATAAACCCTTCCTTTCTCTTGTACCTTTTCCTGTCAGCACCTTGTTTATCTGTTCCAGAAATTCTGCCTTTCTGCTGCTTTTTCAGTAACTGGTGGAAGAAGTCTGGGGTCTATTTGCATTCTGCAGCAGTGTAGAGTGTCTGAGCAGGAGCTCGGTATGTCAGATATGTCATGCCTTTTCAATTTCAGTTCTCTTACCACTTTTTCCCTGCAAGTCCTTCAATTGGCCCATATTCTAGAAAATAGAGCAGTAATTTACTATGACACGACTTCCCCTATTAAAAATGAGTACATCTGTTCGCTCAGCTACGGCTTCCTCAGCACCCTCCAGTAGCAACATAATTAGAGATCTGATTGCAACCTCCTAACGATTCCTTCCCCAAATATCTCCCAATCTAATTTTAAATGCGACATAACAAATGGAGCTAATAAACAGCAAGAACATGATAAGGGTAAATGAGCTATATCAATATCACATATGAAAATGTGTTTAAGCATTGATACAAGTGTAAACTCACAGGCTTCTGTAGGCATTGCAGTACAAATATCTTACAGCAAGTTATCTAAAAGATCAAGGAGGCGTTTTCTCAGATGTTTAAGGCTGTGGAAGAAGTCAGAGACATAGATGTGGAGGTACATTCAGGACCATATTACCGGGTCTGTCTTGCATATTGTATCTTATCCAAACTTGTTAATACTAAAGATAGTATTAAATTAGAAACAGAAAATTTGCTTCTATTTCTCATAGAAATTTTCGTCTATTTCTAATACACATCTGAAGTCTAAATTTCAACCTAGGACAAACTATTCTTTCAGAAAACTTGTGTTTATCAGACCGGTGATCAAAACAAGTCCGAGGCATTCCACTGATTTCAGAAGGCAGCTGATCAGCTTTACGGTATAGCTGTTTAGATACATGCGAAGCCCGTACTGTATCAGTAGTCAAAGAAACTCTGAGGAAAGTCAGATATGTAAGTTTAAAAGCTGATACTAAAGTTTTTTGTAGTATCAAACACTTTCATTATTAAATCATTATAGAAATAGAAGAAAATTTTTATCATAGTGAAGGAAATGGATTTTGTCTATATTGTACAAAGAACCTTTGATTTACTAGATTAAAAATTCTACTAACTTTACAATATATTTAGTAGCATAGTGGAGTACTTATTCTTAGCCATTCAGCTGTTCTGCTGAATGTTACAGAAGCACCCTGAGTTAAAGAGCCATTGCTTTCCTTTCCCCCTTCTTTTTCCAGCTTCTATTTATCATTGCTTTCTGTTCCCCTATTGTCCATGCTGGTGTTAGTCATCCTGTGATTTCAGAATAGAGGGATTGTCCAAAGTTTGTTTGTTTCCAACAATCAAATACTGTGCCTGAATTATTTATGTAAACCTATTTCCTATTAAATTTATAAAATAAGAATAGAGCTACTTATGCATCAAAAGAGTAAGCAGATTGCCTGTAAAGATCAGAAAGTATGTCTTTCTTCACATGCAGTAACTGGTAAATAGGTGGATGTTTAAGAACAGGGCTTTGTCTTCATCCTGCAATATCAGATATCGATCAGAGCTTGAAATGGGATTTGATCTGTGGATCTATTGTCTTTCTAATTTAGAATCCTATCTTTCTTAGACCTTGGAATTATTTTGTAAGTAACTAAGAAATACAAAGGCATGACAGAATAAGTTATTCTGCAGTTCAGTCATTGCTGTATTAGGATTGCCAACTAGAAGGACAGATGCAATTAGCAAAATTTACACTTTATCAGCATTGTGAAAAATACTGACAAGGTTATATAGAGATACTTTGAAGGTATTGAACAGGAGATAAGACTTAAGGAAATAATAAGGATTTTTTTTTTCTATTCAAAAGTAATTTAGAGCAGTTCTTGGGCTTTTTTTGTTCTGTTTCAAAGCGTGTTCCATTTAATTGATGTTTTCTTGATCGGGCTGAATGTCGTCTTTGATCTTTATATGTCATACAAGGAAACTGTGAATTTTTAAATCTCTCCATTAACAATGTATATCTGTGGAAACCTGCTTGCTGTAGTCAAATACTCAGTATCAGAAATGTTTGTTGTATCCATTCTCAGTGAAACATTAACCTGTGGGACCTTTCCATATTGCTCTGTGAAGCTTTTTGAAAATCTCATAGCAGATAAAACACCTCAGAAAAATGACTTGAAGAAAATCAACAACGTAGCTTTTTCAGCTTTTATGATTATATTGTGTGATATGGCTGTCTTCAGATCCTGCTTAGAATCACTTTTATTAACTTGTATTGTATAGTGTTTCATTTGGACTCTGAGTTTTAGATATATTTGACAAACTATGTCCAGCTTCAGTAGAATAGGGATTCTTCGATCTAATGCAGATCTATGTAAAGTAAAATTTTCCCTCTGATTTGAATGGATGTTTTTTCAAGCAGCCCGTGAGTCATTGTAAGCAGAGTAAAATTTCTACTGATTTTTCAGGGAACAGGAGGTGGCTTTGAAAAATTTGTCTTAGACAGGATAGCAAAGACAGTGTACAGAGATCCAGGTGGGAGATTTTTTTCCACCCTTTATTCCACCAGTTTCCATCCTGGTTCTCTTCCCCCATATCTCATATCCCGTATATCTTATACCCCGTACATAGGATATAATGTAGCATCTAATTTTAATGCTTTCTGCTGCTTCTTGTGTGCAGAGGAAGGTCTTTAGCCTCTTGGTGTATCCCCAGCCTGGCAAGTTTCCATAATTACCAATCTGGGCAAGTCTTGAATCCTTAAATCCCCAGCCCCTTCGCCCACAAGCTTGGGAACCACACTGAATCAGCATCTGGGAAACCTTGGTACAAGAAGAAAATAAGCTGAATTTTAGGCCGAATGAAATATCAGTTTAAAACATAATTTTGAAAAACTGCTGATATGTACAGTCTCAGGACAAATTAAAACCTCAGCAGGAGTAATATCATGCTGTGTGAAAAAATTGCAATTGATGCTTCTATTTTTTACTGTAATTGTGTGAAAGCCTCAGGAGAGTACACTCCAGACTCTGAAGGAAAGTGCATTCATAAGCCCTGTGAGCTGCGACGTAAACTGGTGTTTTGAACAGCGCAGGGATGTGAAAAAGAAAAATGACACTGTATGAGGCTCTGGATGGGAAAAACAAATTAGCTCCTTCTGCTATAGTTGCCGCTCCTCACATACTCACATGTTTGGTTTTGTTTTAAAATAATCTAAAATGTTTTTTTTCTTTCTAAAAATAAATTATTGCTTGTAAAAAAACTCAGGAAGTGAATGTTTTATAATCATGGCTGACACAAGAATAATACGCAGCATGAGCAACTTCCTACTGTGGCAGAATTTGAATGGTAACAAAAACCTAAAGTCCTGGTATATGGGACAGAACAGCAGGAGACTTTATTTCACCAGCCTGAACCATCAGGTCATTTCCCCATAGGTAAAGTGATGCAAATCTAGCTGCAACTGTGTGTGTTTCTCTAGCCTTACCTCTTGCAAGCCCTGCCTTACCTTCCTAAGCCGAGCTGAGTAGAACCCCTTCATAATCAGAGAAGGCAGCATGTTGTGGGCCTTCCGAGTTCTTTTCCTGTATTGCTCGGCTGTCCTCTCTCTGGACTAATGTATCAGACCAGTGCAATTCAGGGAGGGGTTTATGATGTGGATTCTTGTCAACAACCAAGGGAAGGAGTCCATCAAATTGATGTTAAAACCGCCACAGTAATATTGAATTCCAGTAATTTTGAGCTACATTGCTCCTGGTCCTAACCACCCTGAAAAGATAATCTGCCTTGCTGAGCTTCCGCTTCCGAGATTAAAATAATGTCATTACAATGTGAGTGCTACGATAATCCTGGTGAACACTGACCACACTTTAAAGGGTCCAGTGACACATCACCTTTTCTAGAGCAGACAGTCCTTCCTAAGTGAGAAAGGTAGGAGCCACACAGCAGCTGACAGAATGCAAAGGGAGGACTAAACTGTATTGCCTGCTGTCTCTGTGTATCTGGTGAGACAGCAGGGTCGGGTTATTTCCCTGGTTTAAATCTCAGACCCTACAGATACAATGTGTAGTGCTTATTAAAAATATAATTGTTAGTCCTATGTATAATAATGCTCTGCTAATGGTCCTGGGAAAGAAAAGATCTCAGCTTCCTTCAGGAATAGTTTTTTTTCTTCATCACATAGAATCAAATTATAGGTTTTAGTTGGCTCCTACATTTCTTTAACTTTCTCCTGCATCACTTTAGAGACTTCTGTTCTTGCTGCCATTGATTAATGGTAAACAAGACATCTGCATCCCTCATCCAGGCTACTTACTTGATTTTTCTGCTTCAAAACCATCTAATCAATCATACTATTAAATGAACATTATAAAAATAAATGTAAGGAGCTGTCATGGAAACTCTCTGCAGTTTACAGTAAAATCTGGATTACCTCATGAATTTGTATGACTATTTTATTTAAAACCCGCCCCACACTGCTCTTTGAAAAACATTTAGTAGAATAATAGCTTCCTGTCTTTGAATCACTGTAGAAGTATGGCTAGTTTCCAGCTCCCATCAAGGAAATATGATTGTAGCATATGATTCATCAATAAATGAAGCAGAATCACATCTTCCTTATCTACCTGTCTACTGCTACTCTTTAACTATTGTTAATCTAACTATTGTATGTGCCTTCAATACAAAAGCAGCTACAATAGAAAACTCACCTAGAATCTCTGATGCTTCAATATATATTTTTATAATTTAAAATGATAACATATAAACATTGTTCCAAGTA
Source organism: Buceros rhinoceros silvestris (assembly GCF_000710305.1). NCBI lineage: Eukaryota > Metazoa > Chordata > Aves > Bucerotiformes > Bucerotidae > Buceros > Buceros rhinoceros. The sequence goes on from NW_010394588.1 coordinate 13,194, forward strand.
TATTGCTTAAAATTTATTGAAATGCACTTTTCCCCCCTTGTTTTTTCACTCTATCGCAGTGACTTTCAGCAATTCAGGTAGATTTGTCTATGTGCTTGGTCACTTGCAAAAGAAAATTGAGCCATAGCTTTTGTACAAGTCTTGTTTAGCTCCTTGTTTTCATTAGCAGTTTGTCATGTGCTAGAAATTTAGAGATTTATCTTGTTACAAGTAGTTACAATTCCTGAAAGCACCTGATGTCTTAAGTTCTCAGCTTGCTTTGGAAATGGGACCAAAGAGATCAAAGGCTTATGTATGTATATGAGAATTTTTCTTCCAGATCACTCCTTTTACAATTTTGTCACAGAGAAATAACAAGGAACCACTTTTAAGAGCTGAGTGTGGTGTTTTTAGACAAGAACAGCCAAACTCTGTAATACAAAAACTTATCTTTGTAAATGAGGCATTTTCACAGACTCACTCCTTTTTTTTAATTTCTTGTGGCTTTTCAGTTCAAATTCTTAAGTACTAAGAACCTTTTCATTCCTCCTCTGACAGATTACATGCAGGCTGTTGGTTAGCTGACATGGCTAAAATAGCATGTATCAGAGGAGGACAGCTATATTTATGTCACAAGATGACATCATTGTTTGGGTGTCTGCCACATTCTATAGCACTAAGAATTTATCGACTGCAAGGCATGGTCATTTATTTCAGTGGTGGATCACATGTTTGTACCTTATCAAGGTGGGGGAGCCAGAGACGTGAGGTAACACTGGAACCATTGTATAACAAGGGGTCTGCCCTTGTCACACTTCTCAAGCAGTCCTGCCTGGTTTGGTGCTGCTGGGTGACAATTAGGATCTCAAGTCAAAAGCAAAGAGCTGTCTATGCACCCTGAGTAGAATTGTCAAATAAGGAGCATGCATAAGGGTCAGCTGAAACTATTTGCTGTTTCTGTCTTGATTTGCCACTAGTTTTATTCCTTCCTGAAATCACAGGAAAAGCCAAAGTGGTAAATGTTTCTAACAACAAACCATTCACTAAACAACGTTCTTAGCGTGAAATCACTGCTTAATGATATTTCTTTTCAGTCTAAGAAATTTTGTAGTTTGATCCAAACTATTTTTTCCAGTTTTAGATTTGACAAGAGAAAAATAGATTTTTCTTGTTTGTTTTTGTCTCTTCAGGTTTCTGTTTAGGGCAGCAAATTGAAAAATCAGTGATTTGCATAGTTCTGTGAACTTCCGTTTAAAAAGGACAAACAACTACACAAGAACTATATCTGGGTCACAAAGCTAGGCTATGACTGCCTCTAGCATTGCCTGCCAAGGTGCAGCTTGTGATGCTTTGGGATCTGTACAGATTCATTTACTTGCGAGTCAGGGTGTCCGGGTCTGTGGCTGGAGCACGAGCAGGTGGTGTTCCTGCAGGGATCTGGGACTTGCATGGACCTTGTACTTGGGCCTGGATCCACTAACACAAACACTAAATAGCTGTACTATATCTAATGATGATTTAAAAGCTACATTCTGGAAATACCTGTTGGAAAAATCAACAAGAAAAATATGCCTTGCTGCCCTGATGACATGATTCCCTTTACAGCATGCAAGCTGATTTTTAAGGATTATGATTCAAACCCTTTATGTTAAAGAAATTCTTTCTACAGTTTTTTGTTTAGTCGGTTGGTTTTGGATTTGTTTTTTTTCCCCTCCCCAGATCTATTTCTCCCCACACTGCTGTGAACTCTCCTCCGGGCTGTTTTGCGCTGCCCTGGCTCTGGGCTCTGCCCTGTAAGAGGGCAGCTGCCCACGAGGTGGCAGAGCTCGCCTTGAAGAGCAGCGTTTGCTGACAAACACCTTTTTTTGCTAGCAAAACTCCCTCCCCTGCCTTCCACTTACTTACTAATTGCAAGCATAGCTTCCTTTTGCACATAAATAATAATTTCCTTAGACTAATACAGGAAAAATATTCCACCAAATGTTGTCATGGAGATCAGTTTCTGTATTGTGTTTGATTCAGAAGCTCTTCTTTCCGCAAAACAGGATTTTTTGTCTAACTTCATTTATATCAACAGTTTCAAACTAGTTGAACATGTTGTAATTCGTTTAACCCCGTTATAATTTAAGTCAATTTCAACATTTGTCTGAAAATTTGAAAATGGCAAAACCAAATGAAAAATTTATTCAACCCTTCTGCTTTTAGAATAGTAAATAAAAAAAAAAAATTAGGATTCTTCGAAAGCCATTCTCCAAAAAGAAAAACTAGTCACTGTTTAGAAATGATTAATTTTTTTTGTCTGCTCATCACAGAAAAGTGACATGAGCCTGCTCAATATAACTTGACCAATAAAAAGTGAGTGTGAGTGTGACTCCATTTGATTTCATTCCTTTTCTTCTACTTCCAGGCATTAAGGAAGAGCAGATAAAATCAACATAATTCTGTATTAGAGTCAGCGATGTTATTGTAGGAGTTAGTAGGAGTGCAATGTTCATACTAAGTGTGCCAATCCCTATAAGAAAGCTGAACAGGAGAGTTAAAGAGATTAAATGATGCAGAATAAAGCTTCCAAAAGCTGTAATTGGAAGTGACAGAAACATTAGCTTTGAAACGAGTAACATTTAATCACACAGATTATACAGAAACATAATTTTTGTACGTTGTTTTCTTCAATAGAATTTAATTTTAATCTGTTGAGACAGCTCATCATTTTCAACTGCCTGCTGCCAGAAGCCTGTCAGGATATGTAAATGTACAGCTTCTGTGAGGAGTGGGACCTGTTCTCTCAAACGCTGGCCTCAGGTTATGCATGCCTAAAATTTCAGTTGCTCCTACCTGCACCTGCAGGTTGCAGGTGTAAGCATTTGCACCACTTCTTGCTTTCCTATGTACCATTTGAATGGTTGAGCTTCTGAGTCTGGGCAAGCAGTGTGGCCCCAGTGAAAGTGTAATATTTGTGCAGTCATAAGAAGGAAGTTCTTAAAGGGCAAAGGCACGAAAGAAACAAAGCATGAAAAAACTTTTACGTGAACACCCGGGACTCCAGGATAAGAGTTCAAACCTTCCTGTAAATAGCATTTGATTTTATTCTCCTGCAAGTATTCTGGAAATCCGAACGGGCTACAGGCAAATCACAGTAGCTGAAGGTAGAAAGGAGTTTGTAAGTAGATTGATTAGTCAGGATGCAGAAAGAGTAAATCTCAATATAGCAACAGCTCATCTGGTGTTGCAGAACATATACATTTACCAGTGTCCTTGCCTTGACTGGTATGAAACTGAGCTCTGTATTTGCAGAACGTGTGAGCAGGAGCAAATCTGACCTTCAGGAAGGACGATATTCATATCTTTTTGCCTCCTGGGGACTCAGAAGGGCAACAGACAGGAAAAACTCATGTTGACACTAACCTGCTCTTTAGAGGAGCCAAGAAGTACATGTGAAAGCATGTCAAAAACTCCAAGCATTTTGGATGGTTACCATCAAATATTTTGAGCTTATTTGCTCTTGTTATGAAACTCGTTTGAAAGTGAAGCCAGCTATCTAAAAAAGGGTTTGAACTACAAGGTTATAAGGAGGTTTATTTTATTTTTCTCTGCCAATGTCTTTCTCCACTAATACGGTAGTTTAAAATAACAGGCTCCACCTGCATTTCACTCCCAAACCCTCACAAAGTCTGAGTTATTTAGAGATGCCTTTTGGTTTGGGGAAGGTCATATCAGTAGGTCAGCATGGCCAGATTTTCAGAAAACAAGTATTTCGAATACGGAGGAGTTAAGTTTGGCTTAAGGTGAGAATATGAAAACAGAATAAATTTTGGTGAGAAATGCATCAGGGACAGAACCTGACCTCGAATTTGGAAGAGGTCAGGGTGTCACTGGTAAGTCCAAAGCAGCAATCCTGGCTGTACTCTATTCTCCAGCCCTTTGGGCACAACAACAGCCATTTCAGTCCTGTGATTAGCGTGTAGCTGACCGAGGAACTATGTGGACCTATGCGAAACCCTAACAGAGTTAATGCCACCCCCCGCCTTGTCTTTGACAGAATGTACCTGAGCATGGGTCAGGCGATAAGAGCCCTAGTTCTGGGCTCACTGTGCCAGACAAGGTTTGGTACTGCAGCTCCCGTCATGGATCACCTTAACGGGTAAGCTAAGGGGGACAGCGGAAAAGGCACTTCCACCCTCACTGTTACAGACAGGATAGTGTGCATCGGGTGTAAGATCCAGAGGCCCAACACAGCATAGAGTGCAGGTGGTAGGGA
>NW_010394588.1:17524-20092 GCF_000710305.1 Buceros rhinoceros silvestris
AAGATTTTGGAATCTTGCTTCCTTTACTGCTCATACATTTTCAGTGACCACCCTTCAGATGAGAAGATCAATCCATAGCGTGAGACTGGGATTGCAGCAATCTCCCATTCTGCCCCACAGCTTGGGCTGTGGTTTGCTCTGCTTCCACAGCGCAGGTCTGGCACTGCTGGTTGCTCACCAGTGGGAGTAAAGCTTTGGTAAAGAAACCAAAAGTTTGGAATAAACGATTAATTTGTCTGTATCCAAAGTACATTGCATTCTCTTCAGGGCAGGGACTCTCTTATCATGTTTGCAAATGTTTGAGCCATTCACCCTTTGTCAGCAATGAGTGATAACGCAGCAAGGAAGGAAATGGACTTCAGAAATGACCAGCCCCCTAGAAAGAGCAGCCAGAGAGATTCAGCCTGCAGACATCGCTCTAATGGCAATAATGTCACTGAAAGATCACAAGCTCTTGACAAAGAAGAGTTGTTTAATACTCTGTTTATTACAGTGTCGCTACAGGACATGTAGTCATCTTAGTACAGAGTGACACTTCCTATATTGTACTTGGAATGAGTAATGAGTATCATGCGAGCAATGAGTGTATCAGATTTTTCCAAAATGGGCGGTCAGGGGGGTCAGCTGCCTCATCCTGCAGGACACTCTAGCTACTTTGTGCTACTTTGATGGCACAGAGCTGTTACGAGGTTTTCTTGACTGCATACGCATGCTCCTTGTGTAATGACAAAGCCTCTGATGGACAAAAAGCCCAGCATGACTCGGGACTGCTTTGAGGTGTCACAGAGGTCCCAGAACACTCTTGTTTGTCTCCAAACCCTGCAGAGGTTTTGAAAAGCTACTGTTGCCCCTTGCACCTTACATCTATTCTTGAGGGTGGTTCGCTGTAGCTGTCATCAGAAGCTGTAATTTCTCCACAGCTGATCATGACACAAAAGGGATTTGGCCAGATTGCGGAATATCTCTCTCATTATAGTAAAGGATCAAAATTATTCCTCAGTGATATACTATGCTTCTGATGTGGCTGAGGTGGTGGCTGTGGGTCTCTCTGGACATGACTGGGTCATCAGACATCTGAAGCCAAGTGTGAAAGATGGAGGAGAGGAGTTTTATGTCTAGTAGGTCTGTTCCTTCCTCATGACTGCTTGTGGCACCCTTATGAACAAACCAGCAAACCTGGAGCTTCTCTGAATATCCGGTGATTGCCACTGTGTTCATTTGAGAGCTGAAGTGCCATTGGTGTCTGGAAGGATGCAGTGAAGAACATCTGTTGGTTTCATGCTGGTACCTCTTACAAGTAAGGATGTCATTTTGGTGTTGCAAAGACCTGGGCAGCTCTCGCAAGGTGAGCTGCTAACTCTGGCCGGTGACATGCATCATCCAAAGTTACCTTAAGGGCATGATGTAAAGCAAAGGAGTATCTGCAAGTTTTGAGGAATGGGAGTGAATTTGGAGAATAAAGGAAATTGGTGGCATTTTATTTATCTGTCCATGTGGCATGAAAAACTGTTATGTCCCACTTTGGATAAACGTCTACAAAAGCTTCTGAGCAACAAACTGACAAGTGGGAGCTTTTATAAAAAATACAGTGAATTTTTATAAAAACACTTATTTATCTGAGGTGACAAAAGAAAAGCTGAGTAGAAAAGCTTAAGACTCTATCAGTTTTGTAGCAGAATAGCTGCCCATAAATTCAATGGAGTTTCACCAGAAAAGCACAGCGGAAAAAATGTTATTCTGAATTCAAAAAGAAAATAAGACCAAGGGTTAGTTTGCTTATTTTGGTAGTAAAGTAGATACTGTGGGAACGTGGAATACTTAAATGATTAGGTTAGAAAAATCAGCAAGGCTATTTAATACGGCAATGTCATTGATGATAAACTCACTACTCAGTGAATTTTTCAGAGGCTAAGAGAGTGATAATTTCTCCTATTAGTTCTTCATGTTAACAAACACTGTGGTATGAAATCTGAGAACAAATACTTGGTTATGAAAGGACTCCTCTGATTTTGTGAAGTGGCATACTTCTACTGCCTCATATCTGGGGTTTTTTTTCCCCCAATCTTTTTTGTTTCCTGTTTTAAATTATTGACAAACATTTCTTTCCACATAAACATCTAAATTTCCATAGCAAAAAATAGACAAAAAATAAGCCTCTCCTTTTTTTTCTGTAAAATCACATTGTAAATTCTTTCAAAAGCTGCCAATCTAGCAATTTCCCCAGGTGTCTTGTTATTTCTTAGTAATTAAATTGTAGTCTCTGAGCTGTCTTTTTCATAACTAAGTTTACAGGAAATGCATCTTCATCCTTGTCTAGCACAACATAAAAATGTTCTGCTGGGAATACAGTTGTATTTATTGATTTCTCAGAATTTGTAATTCCTTTCAAAATAAATTTAGTGAGCTCTTTTGAGCTTTCATGAACTGATGAAGGCAGAAAACAATAATAATTTGAAAAGATACTTCTAGGGAGTTACATGACTACATAAGATGTGGTACAGGATCTGCAATAGCAATGCATTCTCTTTGGTACCCATATATTCTTTGCAATACCCATTTACAAATAAC
>NW_010394588.1:20205-24060 GCF_000710305.1 Buceros rhinoceros silvestris
CATTCTTTGATTTTATAAAATGTGTCTGATTACAAGATCTCAAAACCTAGATGCTGTGCTTAAAGTATTGTGTATATCGCAATTGCTAATGTGAAGTATCAAGATCTTCCTCACAAAATATGTGCAATCCCACATCAAAAAGCCAGAGTAGTACAGAAGATAATCAAGAGAATTGGTCTCTTGGGTGAGTAAGAGAACTAATCCCAGCAGTCTGCTGGGAGATGGTGCTTCTCGCCTCTTCATGTCCTTAGATAGGGACTGGTAGTGGAAACTTCTTGGGTGACTGTGGTTGTCAGAGCAGCAGGCAGAGCGAGGCACCCTGCGGTTTGTCTGTTTGTCTTTGTGACTATGTACAGGAGCCTTGAGCAAAAATTTTTGCTTCCCAGCAGACTCCCAGCACAATCTCCAGGCAGGCAGGGCAATTTTCTTGCAAGCTCAGGACTGCAGAGCAAGCCTGGCACCATACTCCTGTGTCCCCACAGTCGTACCTGCTGGGGACTCCGTGCCAAGGCTTTGTCCACAGTGGAGATCCCAAAGCACCCTCAGTGCCCAGCGCAGCAGCAAAAGAGGCAGCATAGCCCACAGGCCACCCACGAGCCACTGCTCTCTCCTCTGCAGTTAAGGCAGTCAGTGCATTGGCTGGTCTGTGGAAACCAGCTTTCACAAGGCCATGCAGGAAATCAGCCTCACGGGATGGGAACTGCTTATAGCACCTGAGCAGGGCTGAATTTAGCCAAAGGTTTCAAGTCTTGTTTTCCAAGACATTGACACGTAGCTCACATCGGGTGTGGAGGCCAAAGCTTCCCATACTGTGAACTACTGTCCCAGATAAGGGAGTGTGGCAAGAGGGAAGGAGAAACATTACTGAGGGCAGCAGATTTCCAGGAGGATGAACAACCCACTGGACTACAGATACACCCTGACACTCATCCTGATATTTCCATGTCTATTTACATACATCATACAAAACCAAGTCCCACACAAAGTCTAAAGCAGTTTCCAGCTAAGGATAAATTAGAGGCTTGTAATTAAGTCAGACTGCTGACAAACTAAAAACATTGATATCATTCTCTTGGACAACTTTTTTAGAGTGTGTACTGAGATTTCCCAAAAGAATTTTCTCCCTCCTGGAGTACATCATGTTTTCCTATCGGTATGCCCCAATCCTTTCTGTTGGAGATGCTCCATTTTCGCATTAACCACCTAAACAGTCAAATTAAATGGAAATCAAGAGCCCCAATGCTTTTTTTTACCAAAATTATAATAGTTTCATACCAAATAAAAACATGTTTCTGCAGCAGTGACCTCCTGAGTCGTTTGTCTGAATGCTTTTAGCTTTGTGCAGCTGTGTCCATCATGAAACACCTCTTAATCATGCAAAGAAGTTCAGTATCTGCTTTGCATAAAACCCCTACATCCAAAGCAGATATTAAACTCCTGTAAATTTAGTGCCTTGTTCTCCGCTAATGCAGTGATTTCCAATTTTGCTAGTGAAATCAGGAGGTCAAAATTTGTATCAATATTGACTGAGACTTGTTTTCTTCCTATATGGTTTTCAATATACGCGTTGCTCATATTTAAAGATACGTGTTTTACCCAGCATCACTGAGACTCCAACGTGGATTACAGCGGATGGATGCCCATGTGCTGCAGTTTTGCTGTCGCTGCATATCATTTTAAATGATTATGAGATTTTTCAGAGTACCACAGCTTTTCAAATTTGATTTTCTCTTAAAACGCTGCGGTAGTTTTGTTCCATTCTTCTTGTTTTCCACTTGATAATTCAAAGACTTGGAATGAATTATTTAAATATGAGTCATGTGCATTATGAACTATTCAGTGTACTATGAACACAGATGTTTACTGCCATAAATTATTGACATCATTTTGGGATGAACTTTGTTTTAACCTTGAAATGAGCAAGCTGATGGAGAATATGAATACATGTAGTATTTTTCTGTAGCTCTGGAATATCCTTCTCTAAGAAAAGCTGCAGAATTATTTTAAAAGCACAACTTGAAGCTCAAAATTTTCTGAAGAATAAACAAGAAAATGCCTCCCATCTATGATAAGAACTACAACGACTTCATCTGTATTTCAAAAAACAGAATTCCAAATAGTTTCTTGTTTTAGTGTGTTTATCAGAAAAGAAAGATGTTCTGAATAGGCTATTGTTAGTAACAAGCTTTGCTTCATCAAGTCAATAAATAGTTGAGTTGTTATATCATGTAGTTTGAGTTCATGAATTGTGCATCTGTTCAAGCCCTGACGGACTGAGAGCGCCTGTTTAGATACGGCAAACATTTCTTAGCTCACAATTTCGCTTTTTAAAAAGAAATTAAATGTAGCATCAGTTGCTAAAAGAGAGAAATCAACACGAGAGGATAATTAGGGATATTTAGCAGTCTAGTTTGTCTCAAAACTGAATGGCAACAAACACTGCAAGCAAAACTTACTGAACTCACCACATTTTCTTTATCACCATAACTATGGAAGCTAACTCTAACCAGTGTGTTAGTTTGAATGGCTCAACCCAGCAGATTTCAGGAAATTATCAGCACCTTTGATCTCTTGATCCATGTATTCAGAGCCCTTTGATGTTGAGTGGAAATCCAACATGAATCAAAGACGGCCTATTTTCTAAACAACAGAGGCTGATCTGGAAAAGGTCAGGCAGAGAAAATGGTTACATGCATCTGCCAATATCATAATAAAACGATCACATTTTTCTCTAACCGGCTAAATTAACTTTGAGGAGGCTATTTTCTCTGTTTTGTTATGCTTTAATGAGAGTGAAATATAATACACAAAGAATTGTGGGTGTAGCATTTTACTTCCTGACTTTGACATTTCTCGTGGGTTATTACTGCAAAATATTTGTGGCCTTAAGAGCCCTTCAGACTGCCACCAGGAAGTAGATATACACAGCATTACAACTAGTGTAGCATTTAAAGTACTGATGGAAGCTATTGTAGCTGCAACTTTAACTTCAACCTCTGTCCCTGGACTTACTAAAGTCACTTTTCAGGAGAATGGGCGGTGCACACTTTCCGAGGCAGCAGTTGTACCACTGAGGGGATCAATCAAGACCATGGGCTCTAAGAGAGTGTGGAGGAGGCTGCTGCTGGACATCTGCCACTGGTGTGGTTTTGAGTTTCTGTAGCCAGGCCCATAGTGCAGAAATACCCCAAAACAAACAATGGAAAAAATGTGAAGAGGGAACAGCACCATTACAGTAGATACCTAAAGAAATAATGACCTGAATTTTACTGTGTCTCTCATCTTGCCCTCAACAGATGAACATTCTCCATAGGTTATGTTTTGGGGCACAATCCTTTTCATGTGTTTCATGTAAAGAAAACATTTTGCCAACTGCCATGAACATATTTATTCACAGCATAAATTGTCTGCTATGGATATGCTATTTTTAATCACATTTCTGGATATGTCTGTGACAGATATGCTATTTGTAGTCACATTTTGGGTACGTTCTTCTAGTGGCTGTTATCTGAATTCTGAAAGGAGAAGAAACCTTCAGCCCTAAGGTGGTCAGATGACAGATGCAAACTGCCCTTTTTTTCCTCCTGTAGCTGCTTGCAACACATCCTGTGGGTTTGCAGGGTGGCAAGTCTACTTAGTCTTTCCCAGCCATAGTGCTGAGATACTGACGATACAGAGGTGTGCCAGAAGGTTTGGCTCTCACTGTAACCCCAGTTCCTGTATTTCTGGTTGCAGTGTTGCTCTGTAATTACAATATTTCTTGATTACAGAAAATATGGCCATGCTGTCTAGTATCTAAAAACATCCTAGACATGATTTCACACTCACAAGGACATTTGCAGTATAGCAGCAGGA
>NW_010394588.1:24132-33393 GCF_000710305.1 Buceros rhinoceros silvestris
AGCAGGAATAATCGGTAAGATTGCTATGATCTAGGGTGCTTTATTTAGGGTCATTTATTCTTAAAAGGGGTGTCCTTCAAAAGCTGTACTGTTTTCAAAAGTAAAAGTTTCAGATTATTCCTTTCATTGCAAAATTTCATGCATATTGACGCTTTATAAGGCCTGGAAAAGGACAGTCTTTATTTAGCATTTCATGAAAAGTAGCTACCAGAATCTGGGTTTACATTATATTAGGATGAAAAAGAAAAGTCTTGAAGGCTCAGATGCACAGGGACCCAGGTCCAATGACACCCAGCCTGACTTCCCAGTGCTCAGCTCAAAGGCAGAAACTGGCAGTCCTGAGTAACTCACCGAACTGTCCTGTACAGCTGGGGGAGAGAGTCAGGCACCAGGCTGTGAGACTTACAACAGCCAGGGTGCCAAGCAGAGGGATGCAGAGAAAATGCTGAAACAAGGGTTGTGTCTGAAGTTCCCTCTCTTTGTCTCTGGGATTCAGGCACCTGAGAAAGAGTGGGAGTTGCAGCTCTGAAGTCCCTCTTAGCCACTTCAGTTGCTGCCTTTGTAGGAATGACTTGTTTACTCCACTAAAAGAAGACGCCTAGCAGTACAGTGGTACACTGGGCACTGTTCCTCACCTTTTATGTAGTGGAAGAGATGGGCGTCACCCCACAGGGATGCTGATTCGAATGATTTTGGAGTAACAGCAGGCGCAGGAACGCTCTGCTTTGTGCTGAGTGCAGGCTAAGCATTGTGCAACCATCCCTGATCTACAAAGGGCTTTAGGCGCTCAAACAACTCGTTTGAGAATGCCTAAACACTCTGGGAAAAAAAGTGTCTGCTCATCTCATCCAAGATAAGAAGGCCTCTGGGAATATGCATTAGAAGCACTTTAGGTGCCTAAGTAACTTTACTGATGACAGCTTAGGTGCCTTTCAGGTATGCATGCCACAGGCAGAATTTTTGTGACTCATTCACTTGCATGCAGGCGTCTTTTCCTAAATTATTTGAATTTATAAAAATATCTTGTTTCAAATATATGGCAAGTATTCAAATGGTTTCTCGTTTTACTATGTAAACAAGTGGGAGGTGATGTTTTAAAATTTTCTGCATTGCTTCGTATTCCTAACATAATTACCAGAATAAAATTAAAATTCATCCAGCACTTCCAAAACTTACAGTGATTTGACCACCGCTATATGTTGAACAACATTAAAATTTTAAACCAGTATCTCAGACTTCTTAACTTCTTTGCCAACCTCTTAATTTTGCAAACATGATTTCGAGACCAGATTTTTGTTATCCCAGAATATTAGTTCAGATGGCACCTAGGCATTGTTTTGCATTTTATGTATGACCTTTACACCTTATTTTCTAGACAAGCACCCTCATATTTCATTTAAAATTCCCCATGGCAATGGGAATTGAGCTATAACGTGAAAGGCAGCTCTGAGTAAATGTGCTGTTTTATAAAAATTGGAAAGTAGCTTTTTTTTTTTTCATCTCATGGAAGATTTTTCACTAGGACCTGGAACTGTGACTTGCTTAATGGTTTTAATGGTCCTACTGAACACAGGGTAAAAGACGAAGGCTGATAAACTATGCAAAGCAAGACTGTGCTGTCTAACCAGTCTTGTATTAGAAAACCCAGAAGAATAAATCTGTTGCCCTAGCCTGAGATTCTACCTGCTTTACACCAGTCCGATTTAATAAATCCTGTATGCTGTTGTGTTGTATGGGCATTTGGTTGGTGGATGTAGCTATAACCAAGTGATTTATTACTACTAATGCCACATCCCCTTGAATTGATGTATAACATTGCTTGTACTGGAAGTTGTTCCGTTTCCAGACATGCACACTAGAAGATATTAGCTGTACTACATCTTCCCCCAGATCAAATATCAGTGGTATGTTGTTCCACATTTGTCTCTGTGGTCTTTCATATTGCTAAGGCAGTAAGCCATGAAGAGGGAGCACATGCAGGTTTGCATACTGCCGACTGTCCCAGGGACACGGGACTCTGTTTCAGGGATGGACTCCTGCCCACTCACTCCTGCCACTCTCCTTCTCCAGTTGGCATGCTGTGGTTCAGGTATCACAAGGTGGTGCTCTTGTACTTACGGCAAATTACTCCGTAGCCAAGACTTAAGGCGTCTGAGGCTGTCACTGAACGTTGTACGACACATGACAAACCAAACTAAATGGCACTGTTGGTGGTTGCACACCTGCTGTACCAGAAGAGATGCACAGTGAGAACAGCATCTCCAGGGATGGCTATCTTGCTTCTCTGTGTAAGAAAAGATTAAATGCTGCATGCTCACAGGATTGGTATGTGTTGCGCTGCTGTGTGTTCTCTTCTTGGGGCCTCATCGAAAGACATTCTCTTGAGCAGACGTCATAAAATCTGGGCTGAATGCTTCCTTCATATTTGTAATTCTCCAGTGAGAAGAAAAGTAGACCCAGAAAATCTGTTCCATAGACTAAGGATATAGCTATCTCTTTCCATCCTCTTTTAAAGTCGAGCTCACTAACCCTCTCCAAGATGAAATATTCCAGCATTGTCTCATAGTGGTGTGTGACATCCCATTTTAAACAGTATTCATCCTTTTTACTCAAGCTGGTCTCTGTGTTTTACTTTCTGCATTTCTCACTTACCCATTGCGTTTTTTCCAAGGCTTCTTGGCTGTAATGGGGACACATTAAATATTGTGTGATATCTCAATGGTCCTTTGTCATTGTACATACAGATCTAATACTGGGATTAATACCAGCACAAGACATGGACTTGTTGGAGTGGGTCTAGATCAGGGCCGCAAAAAATGATCAGAGGGTTAGAACACCTCTCCTAGGAAGCAAGGCTGGGAGAGTTGGGGTCATTCAGCCTGGAGAAGAGAAGGCTTCGGGGAGACCTTATAGCAGGCTTTCAGTACTAAAAGGGGGCTTTATAAGGGAAATGGGGACAATCTTTTTAGCAGGGCCTGTTATGACAGGACAAGAGGTCATGGTTTTAAACTAAAAGAGGGGAGATTTATATTAGAGATAAGGAGGAAATTTTTTACAATGAGGATGGTGAAACACTGGCACAGGTTGCCCCGAGAGGTGGTAGATGCGCCATCCCTGGAAACATTGAAAGTCAGGCTGGATGGGGCTCTGGGCAACCTGATCTAGTTGAAGATGTCCCTGCTCACTGCAGGGGGGGTTGGACTAGATGACCTTTAAAGGTCCTTTTTCAACCCAAAGCATTTAATGATTCTATGACTCCAGGAATCATACAAAGTTGATGTCTCAGAGAGCAAGAGAGGGATTGTACATGGAAAGCATCTCTGGGACTTGTTTAAAGGTGATGAAACATCTACTTATTCTACAAATTGAGCAGGTAGCTATTATTATAATGAGGCTTCAGGAGGCTGTTTCAGGAGACTGGAGGACACAGCAGACTTGTAGTTAGTAAGGGCAATCAGATTACCAAGTAGGCTACTGTAGCTGTGCTCATTGTGTACCTGATTGAGAACTGAACACCTCGCTCCACATTTCTCTGAACACCCCCTCTTTGCACATCCGTTTTAATACAAGTAATAGGACGTGCCTGATGATAGACATTACTCTGTACAGGAGACAACACATTAATAAGAGCTTTCATTTGTACTCTAATAAGGTCAGTGGTCTACAGTTTTAACCTACATACTGGAAAATAGAAACCCATTGCTTGTTGCTCCTGATTCTCTTTGAACATTTTCTCTTCTCTTCATGTTTAGTGATCATCTTAGTGCTCTGTACTTTCTAATAAATTCTGCATGCCTGTCCTAGCTATATCCTGAGTGTTTCAGTACCACTTCACTAAAGCGAGGCACACGTTGGAATGATGCCATCGTGACCACTGCATATGGCAGTAATTCATATCCGTGCAAATAAAAATAGTACTAACTTGTACAAGTTTGGTACAAGGTCTTGTATGGTAAAAAATGACCGCAGAAGCCATTGCTGAAAACACTGCTTCAAAGAAACGCAGAGAAAGTTTGAGCTTGCTGTGGCATTCTGGCAAATAAAAGGCAATACGTTAAGAACAAAGCAGCTTTTCTCTCTCAGTCAATAGCATTGTTTATTCTTATGACTGCCGAGTCTGAGTATAACACCAGAATGACAGCGTTTGCTGTCTTCTCTTGAAATGTTTTTTTCTAGCTGAAGAAAAAAATTGCTTGTATTTTCTGTCATCTTGTCCTGTGAGGACACCGGAAAGAGCTGTGCACAATATGTTCCCTACTTGCTAGGAAGGACAATGTCAATGATGATGCCATTTATATTTTACCATCTATCGGGTTCTGTGAGTACCACTACATTGACAAAAGCAGCCCGCAGTAGTAATATTGTAAGTACCATTGAAACAAAATTTGAGTGTGTATTGGTAATGAAGTTCTTCAATATGACTGTAAAGTTCGAATAACATATCATGAATATAATGCATCCTGACACTCACATTTGAATTCTGGATAAGGTTATAATTCATAAACCAAGAATACAGCACTCAAGCATGTACACTTGTACAAGCAGTCAAATGACTTTGATTGTTCCTGAATGTGTAGTATCAAGGACATCCACCTCAGGATCCCTCATTAGCTTCTCAGTGTAATGTTTCCTATTCCTCTCTTGAATGCCAGTCCTTCATATTTACCCGGAAACCCTTCAACCAAGCCATTCTGTACCCTTCCCACATCACAGATCAGACCTTTAGCCACCCTCATGAAAGACCTGAATCTCCACATATTATGTTCTCATCATTCATGTTCAGATCCTTGCATGGGTGTCACTGAGGATATGATCTGAAGATTATGACATTGCACAGTTAAGGAATAAAAGTCTTTGTAGATGCTTTTAGAGTCCCTCTTCAGTATTGTGTGGACTGAAAGCTAAAGTACACTCTTCTGGGGGATAGACATCTTCTGGTTAAACTTTGAGAGTTTTCATTTTCATCTCAGTTTTGTTGGTAGTTTGATGTAAGCATTGATTTTCAAAGGATTTCAAACCGTTCAAAGTATTAAACAGCTGCTATATAGTTTTAAATATTTATTATCTGCTCATTTATAAGATAATAAAAATCTAGATGGTGGATGAAAAACTGGACGTGAGCTGGCAATGCGTGATTGCAGCACAGAAGGCCAACTGTATCCTGGGCTACATCAAAAGAAGTGTCCAGCAGGTTGAGGGAGGTGATTCTGCACCTCTACTCCACTCTCATGAGACCTCACTCAGAGTACTGTGTTCAGCTCTGGGGCCCCAGCATAAGAAAGACACGGACTTGTTGGAGCAGGTCCAGAGGAGGGCCACAAAAATTATCAGAGGGCTGGAACAGCTCTCCTAGGAAGAAAGGCCAAGGGAGTTGGGGTTGTTCATCCTGGAGAAGAGAAGGCTCCGGGGAGACCTTATTGCAGCCTTTCAGTACTTAAAGGAGGCTTATAAGACAATTTTTTTATCAGGTTGCCCAGAGAGGAGATAGATGCCTCATCCCTGGAAACATTCAAAGTCAGGCTGGATGGGGCTCTGGGGCAACCTGATCTAGTTGTAGATGTCCCTGCTCACTGCAAGGGGTTGGACTAGACGAGCTTTAAAGGTACCTTCCAACCCAGACCATTCTATGATTCTGTCATTCCATGATAAAATGGTTCAGTTTTGCAGCTTTTATAGAAATACAAAGCCTCCATAATGCCAGTTGAAGTCTGTGATTAGCACTACAGATTCAATACTGAAAACTGACTGAAATTGTTAACACAAAATTTCACAATATGCCAACGGGAATTGAATTGAAAAGGTAATACTCGACTCTTTGCATATGTTTATGCAGCATAGTGCTGGTGCCAGAGAAGAGTTAAGCTAACAAAGGTATAACCTGCAAAATAGTTCCCTCCTCTGCAGTCCCTGGAACTAGCATAGTTTTCTTCTGATCAGAGACATTTAGGTTTGGGGAACATTGTGTTAACACAATTGTATTACCTCTAGTGCCTGAACTTCCTTATTCAGAAAAACTGCATGGCACCACAGTACAGAGTCTCCAGTCTTAAGCCTCTGTCATTGTCTTGTTATCATCTCTGGTTTTGGGCAAGGGGAATGTGGTGGATTTGCTATAGCTTGACTTTAGTGAGGCTTTTGGCATCTATGATCACAGGCAGCAGCTGAGGGCATACGAATGGGCTGGAAGAGCAGACTGGGCTGCATCACAGGGCTTGTCAGGAGTAATCAGTGGTGGCTTGACGCCCAGCTGCACTCTGAGTACCTTAGGGGTTGGCATGGAGCCCATTTTGTTCAACATATTCATAACTACCTCAGTGATGGCACCCAAATACACCCTTAGCAAGTCTGCAAACTAAGGGGAATGGCTGATGTTGGTTGGTGTGCTTCAGTTCAGTGTAATCTTGAGAAGCTGGAGGGCCAACAGAAATGCTATGAACTCTCCACTTCTCCTTCAGCAAGAAGGGCAAAGCCCTGCGTGTGTGTCAGAACAACCTCTGCACCAGTACAGGCTGTAAACAACTGGCTGAGTAGCAGGCTGGCCCTCGTGAAAAGAACCTAAGGATCCAGGTGCCAGGTGAATATGAGCCAACAGTGTGCTTTCATCACAGATGAGGCAAACTGCTTCCTCACCTCCATTGCAAGGACCATGGCCAGCATAGCAAGGGATGTTACTGTCTCCTCTGCATGGCACTGGCCTATCTGGAACAGTGTCCTTTTGGGGGCCTAAAGCACATTACTTGAAGGAGGTACTGAGGTGTCTGGGATGAAGAGGGGACCAGGCTGTGATCAAATAGCAGCCCACAAATATGCCAATAGGTATTTCAAAGACTACAGAATTACATATTTCTTGGAAAAGGGAGATGCCCAGTTGCAGAGAGGCAATGGCCACAGATTGTGTCTTGAGAGATTCAGGCTAGAGTTTGGGAAACAATTTGAGAGACTAATGAGAGCAGTGGTGGAATCTCCACCCTTGGGGTGGGTCCTGAAAACTCAACTAGAAAAAGTATGGCTGAACCTGACCAAGTGCTGCCAATGGTTCTTCTTTGAGCTGCAGGTTGAAACTCCAGCGCTCCCTTCCAACCAACATTTCTGTGAGCCTACGATATGTAGCTAAGAATGCTCCTCTGGCAAGAAAATGGAGATTATTTTTCCTCCAGCAGTCATGGAGGGTGTTGGGACAGTATGTTTTTCCTGTACATTGCAAGCACATGCAAGCCCAAAATGTGCCATTGCCAAGATGAGCCCACTTGCCAAAAACAGAAGAGCGTGTCACACTCGGGCCAAAATCAGAAATCCATATGATCTTGGCAACCATAGTACGTGAACCCAGGGCTGACATACTCCTAAGGCATCCACTTTCCCTTCTTTTGCTTGGATCAAAGGCAGATGTAGATCAGCTCTGCCCAGAGCATGGCAAACACACTGGTGATGAGACTGAGTCTGATCCGGCACATTCAGTGCTTTTAGAAAACTCATAGAATAAGGAGATTTTAATTCCTCAGCCAGATTTGAGAATTTCAAATTTTTCTTGATTCTGTGCTAAGATTAGAAAGAAGTTCAGCTCTAAGAACTGCGATAAGTGGCTGGGTCCCTTGCCTTTCAGGGAGCACATGAGCAGCAACCTGGGGCTCAGTAGCTAAACTCCAGACTGCAACTCACCTCTTGCTCTGTGAGCAGGGCTTGAAGGAAGCTGAGCACCAAGTCAGGAAGGTCTAGGCAGGGAGTTTGGAAGGTCAGCACTGTTCTGTTGTGTGGAAACTGGTATGTGGAGGCATGACAGAGAACAATGACTTGTTTGCTCTAGTACAAAGAAGACCAAGGGGGAGATGAATGGAAATAGAACTTCATAAATCCAATTGATTCAAGTGATTTTTTAAAACACAATTACTTTCCAGATTGTTTCTGCTAATACAGAAGCTGATCCTGTAAGAAGCAGCAACGCTAGATAAAATAGGAAAATTAATAATAGTAATATAAAGAATAATAATACGAGGTCTCTAAAGGTGGTGGAGAACTGCTGCAATACAGACCTCAGATGTTGGGGACATGTTTTGGTAGATCCTGTGCAGTCACCTCTCCTGTCAGTATAGTAATTAAGATTAAATGGGGAAGAGTATCTGTATCTTCTGTATCCTCCTCTACTTTTTTACTCCTAAGAGTTTTACTCTGTGCAAAAATTGTCTGAGAACAAAAGGGCTGTCCCTTTTGTTCATAGTTACACAGTATGATCTCTTAGACCTTCATTCTCACTGCTACAGCCACCCATCTCAAATGAGCCAGAATATATATTGCCGCTTTTATGGATCAGCAAAACACAACCATCAAAAGCAGTGCATAAAAGAAACATCCAAAAATGTTGCTGCCTGGAGTTTGATAATTAAAGAAAGATCTTATCATCAGCTTCTGTCACTATGGAGCAAAGCTATTTCAATTTTGTATTTCCTTGCAAGATTCATTGCAAGGGTTCAATACCTCAGTATTTCTTTTCAAAACATATAGCTTTGGAAAACAGTGCCACTGCCTTACGAAATTGTTCAAACCTGATGGGGTCAACATCTCAAGGCCAGCATTTGTGGTTGGGGAATATGGGAGGCTTTTAGATGTAAGTCTGTGTAATATCTTGTTCTGCATCAGTCTGATCTTCAGAAATGGGATAGTGCTGTAGCCAACTGACAGGGTGAGGATGGAGAAACAAGGACATTTAGGAGGTAAAGTTTTCTGCTTGGTTTTAGAAGGCAACATTTGCTCTTTGAAGGTCACAGTTACCTCTGAGTAGGACAGACTTATGTTCTCCTCCCTCTCGAGTTTGTAGCCTTTGTTCTAAAACTGTGCCCGCAGAAACCTATCTGAATATTTTCTCTAGCATTTGCTTGAGAAAAGATGTACATCATTTGGTAGGATTTTTTTTATACTCTAAATTTGATTTATTCATGCTTACCTCTTGCATATCCGTTCCCTTGGGCCCACACACTATGCTGCATCTTCACCTCCAGAGCCCCATGTGATAGTTCAATTTCAGTCCCCCTATCAATCACCTCCACTGTTCCGTCCCTCCCTCTATGACCTCTGGAGTGCAGCCAGTTTAAGTTCAGACTCTATAATTGACTAGAGGCTGCTTCAGTGAGAGGGTAGATAATAATTGGTTCTTATCTGAAAAATAAAAAATGAAAAATGTATGGATAGCAGAGAAAAAGCATGTCATGACAAGTATAAATTTCATTGGACTAATTAATACATCTTTTAGGCATTTAAACTCTTTCC
>NW_010394588.1:33509-34674 GCF_000710305.1 Buceros rhinoceros silvestris
AAATCCCTTTACCTTCTGTATCAGGACAGTAAACCTCATAGTAGTTTGCATGATCTGAGTTTTACAGAAATTGAATTCCAACAGTGCAGTGGTTGCCAGTGCAATGACAATGGCCAAAGTTTTCTCTCATTAAGTCTCCCATAATTTAACCTTGTGTGAGCTGCATCAGGGGATTTTTGTGCCTCCCTATTTTAGAGAAGATGTGACCTAATCAGTGTCCAGCCTGCGGGATGAGATGAAGGCATGAGCTAGCATTACTGCAAACTGATGTGCTGTTGTCACCAAGTGTAGTCTTAAACGGAGCTGCTGTGAAGCAAAGTATTTCGGGTCACTCCAGCAAACTCAGATGAAGACTTCTTTTGTACTTTGGGCAACACAGAACACTTCTTTTCAACACAAATTAGTAAGAAACCTAATGTAGACATCTTTCATAAACATACTTTAAAATCGGTTTGGTATTTCCTGCCGTGAATAATGAAAATTTGAAGTCCTATAGTTCTGACTTACAATGAGAACAAATGGTGAAATGTCAAAGTATCCCACTGGATAAAAACGTTTTCTTTCCCAGCTGTGTTTTTTGGGACTTGGGTGGAATGTCAGGTTTCTGTACTCGTTTATTATAATTCTGTACACCCTGAGACTGCTGGATTAATTTTAAAACAGACCTTTCTATCCAAAAGTAAAATTGGCACGTAGCCCTTTGATTCAGTTAGCAGATGGTCTGTGGTATTTATAAGAACAGTTGTTAAATGCTTTATAGTGTGACTCACCAACTGATAGCTGCATATTAATGGAAAGTGGACGGTGCTATCACATTTACAAGTGCTGTATTGTTGAGGAGAGCTGGTTGAGCTGCTTTATATAAACAGTTGCCCTCAGAAGTTCAGTCTAAAATATTCAAACTCTTTCTCAAAGTATTGTTTCTATGGGACTGAAACCTGCTAATCTTACTGGAAAAATTAAAATATTTTAAACCAGAACTTAAATCTTAGTTTCTGGAAAGGGGGAAAAAATGGAGTTCAGCAGTTAATTATGTTTATTTTTTAGAATTAATTTCTGAGCTGGGTGACATTTCTAGTTACTAACTGAAATTGTCTAGGGAAAAATAAAATTTATTTATGATGGTGATACCAGCATATGCTGTATTAGCTGTTAATCAGATCAA
>NW_010394588.1:34867-38558 GCF_000710305.1 Buceros rhinoceros silvestris
CTAGATAGAAATTTGTTTTCCCCATTTTCCCAGTCTTAAAGAAACCATTCTAGAGCAACATAATTGGATTGAATTCAATTCAGGTATTATTTTAATGTCCTTGTATAACATTTTTTCAGTTAAACTCTCTATCAGTTATTTCAGGGCCTGGAAAAACCACTGAAACATGTCACACACTTCATGAAATTAAAAGGACCATAAAGCAGGCCTAAAACACAAGACCATGAAAATTATTGCAAAGACAACTAGTTATCATTCTTAAAGCACTTTTTTTTTCTTTATCTTGTGTTTGTTTAGATTGCTTTTGTTTGCCTTTGAGTGGGAAAACAGCCTTAATGGAAACACTGCAGCTGAAGTGACTTCAGCATCACGGCTACAGCTTGCTGTAGTCCATGCAAATAAAAATAAGTCCAAATATAATTAGAATAAAGTTACAGACCTCATTGTCTCTGACCTCTGCCCTGCACAGACAGACTGGGGCCCAAAGGGAATAGCCCCTGATAGAGAGTCATACAGAAGGTGCAGAGTTTAATCTTTTTCCCAGGAACCAAACTCCACAAAGTCCTCAAAATATACCAGAGGGAGGGCAACTCCGAATTGTTCTCTGATTCTTCATCATCTATGCAACTCATTAAAGTCGCACTCTGGATTTAGGGGCACCCGAGGAAAGGAGATGGTTGGAAAACAGCAGTGTGGGTCAACGCCAGAGGCTCCAAACAAACCCAGGAGAATTTTAACATTCCCCTGCTGCTCCCATGAATAATCAAACCTTATTTAAACTCTCTAGGGGTTATTTTTTTCTCCTTCAGTTTTCACTAAGCCTTAGTAAGTACAGTGAGATTCCACCAGGATCTTTAGCAGAAAAAAGTACTATTTGTGCCATAGTCAACCACGCAGTGTCTAGTGGCAAAGGTTGGAGGGAAGCATGTGACATTCACAAGATGTTGCACCACAGTTCTGTTTACTCAGATGCTTGTACACACTTTGGCCACCGGGTAACGTAGGGGAGATAGAGAGACAGAGAGGCTGCTGCAGGTACTGACCTTCTCAGATGACCACTGATCCAGCAGCCTGCTCCTAAATCACTGCCTGTGACTGGTACCTCAGGCAGGGCTGAAGCTCCTCCCAGGCTCTGCATTTTGGCTGCAGAGACCCCCTCTCTGGCAATGGTGCAGATTGGGTTCCCAGGTACTGCTGCAGGACTGGTCCGGAGGCTGCAACCATGCAACTGTTCACACACACTTTTATTTGCATGTCCAGGTGGCTTCACGCAAGGCAATGAATTTACCCAAGACAGTGAATTATGTATTAGTGTGTTTGACAAAAGAGGATGCAAAAGTTTGTAAAATCAGGGTTTCAGTAAAACTCTAGACATCCAAACAAATGTGACAAACAAAAGGAAACAAGTATGAAGTTAAGAGATGATCAGCTCTAATACAAATTTGCCTTAAACTCTCCTTAATATGCCTTTATTTTCATCCTGGTATTGCCCTTCTTTAAATAAAAGATAATTAAACTTCCTTCAGCTGTCTTTTAAAAAACAAACAAAATCTGCAAACTCTACAGAAAAGAGCTGCAAAAATAAAGGGGTTGGAGGAATTGATTAATGAGGAAAAAATCCATAGAGCTTGGTGAAGTGGTGGTTCACAGGCAATGTGATAAGTCTACAAATATTTGCAGGCTGTAAATACCAAGGACAGGAATTTAGTATGACACAGTCAGGCATAACCAGGACAAAAAGAAGAGGAAAAAAAATATGCTGGTGGCTGAGGAAAAAGACCTGCCAGTGAAATGCAATAGCCCTTGGAGTTAATAGGTGGCATGCATGTCCTGCAGGGAGCTGCGCAGTGTTGGTGAGTAAGTAGGCTGAGAGAGGTGACAGGACTCTTCATCTTGAACTGCTGTGATAAGATGACTTGTTAAATTTCAGCCATTAATGCATATACGCTTAGCTTTCAGGAGCTGGCTTGGCTTGGCTGTGTGTTTAACACAGGCTGGCAGGCTGAATTTCCCAGGCTTGGTGCAAATTGGGGCCAGCTGTGCCATCCCCTCAGCAGCTGCAGCAGATATTGTCACACCGAGGGCTTCGGCAGGTCTCCAGTGCAGGTTCACAGTCCTGCTTATCACTGCCAGGTGGGTGTGAGGCTGGATGGAGCAGAACTGTCTCTTTTGGAGCTTTCACCTTGTGTAGGATCAAAAAAAATGAAAAATAAATGCTAGACCCTTTTAAAGCTTGTGGAAAGCCAGTGAGGATGTTGGGATAACAGATCCAGTGGTCTGTGAACAGATCTCTGCTCTGGCCATACAGGGAAGGTTTCTGCTCAGGTTTCTCTGCATCGCCCTGGCAAGATCTCAGTTTCAGTGGAAATACTCATTTTACAGGGCTCAACATTTTTTTCCTCCACCTCTGCTTCCAAAGTGCTGCTGAATGGTGCACCTTCAGCAGCAAAAAGGAGTAAAGCTTTGTCCCACCGTGCTGTGGGGCACAGCCTCAGGGAGGGTTGGGCAGGCTGACCTTGCTGCCTGGCCCTGAGTGCGGGATCGGGATCAGGGTCAGGAAGGAAAACCTCTGGCCAGCCTTGCCCTGGCCTCTCCCAGTTCGGAAACCTCTGAACAAAATGTTCCTGGCTGGGAAATGGAAACAAGTTCGCTCCTTGTTGCAGATCTGAAAAAGACCTTACACACCCCAAAGACGGTCCCTCTTGCTCCTCCCCGCCCTGCCAGCGGCCGATGAAAGGAATTACTTCCACTACAGTTCTTGGCTCATACTAACGGAGAGTTATTTCCTGCTCGCGGCATGCTGGCCTCAGCCTCTGGAAATGGCAAATTCCATCCTGAAACCGGCGGGAAATTATTTCACTGACCAAAGTCCATCCCATCTCAGTGTCTTTCTGCAGGAATTTTTCCTCTGAGAAACCGGTGGGTTCTGGGGGTGGAAAAAGGAGCTTTGAGAAAGTTTTTAACCATCCTCATTATATTTGCCATAGGAAAAGCGTTGTAAAATGAACCTTTAGTGAATTACTAATCTACCAAGCTAGAATTCAGAAGAAAAATTAATTTAATTAAACCAACAAGTTATTCACAGACTAGAACTAGCAGTTTTTATTACAGATGGTCCACTCTAACTTGCACCCTGTGAAAGAAAGGCTATTTGATCAAATAAAGGTACTGCTCTGAATTAACAAAGCCAGCACTGAGATTCTGAGAGGTGTGTGTTGGGAAGGCCTTTAGGTCTTGTGCTTCAGCTGGAAAAGGCATAGCTTTTGCACTGGTGTGTTTACATGTTTCAGCGTGTTGCGACTTGCAGGTATGCTGCCGGGACTGAAAACAAATCTACAGATGTTAGTTAATCACGCTCACCTAGGTACGGTCTGATTTTTGACTTTATGTGCTGCGTTAGTGCTGCACTTTCAAACCCGCATTAACGTACAAGCATTTTCCTCACCCCTGGTTCTGTGCAAGAGGTTTTGTGTCTCTAAACAGGGTATCTGAGCAGTTTGAATTTAAACATCACCAGGTTACACAGATGCAAGAAGAAAATGACCTCTCTGACTGACAGGCATGGAGCAAAGCTGCACACAGCGAGCTCGCACGGCAGAGCTGGGCAGCTGCGGTGGAGGCAGCAGAGGAGCAGGGAGCTTTCAGGAAGCTGGCTGTGCGGTGAGGGGAGAGCGGGAGCTTTCAGGGAAAG
>NW_010394588.1:38675-53032 GCF_000710305.1 Buceros rhinoceros silvestris
GGCTGACCTGCTGGGTCAAGAGCACTGCCACCCGCCCTGTTACAAGGGGCTGACAATGCCTAGGACTTTTCCATGGGCATGGCTTTGCAGGATGAGGTTTGGATTAAAAAGCCATAATGGGGTTAGAATAGCAACTAGGAGAAAAAGTGAAGAAGCATTTAATACAATGGTAAATTAGATTTTTTTATCAAAACAGCAAAGAATAACAGCAGCAGGGCACAATTCTTAGCTGCAGGCACTGGTGTCCTCATGGCTGGTTTTGCAGGACCAGTGGAACTGAGGTGGTCTACGAAAGGCTCTGCCATTGTTCCCACGGCCAAGGTCGCGCTCCCCCGCAAACCCTTCGTTTCAGCCTCTGCAGCTGTGCTCGGGGCTGGGCAGCCCCATCCCAGTGGCGTGTGTCGCTGACACCCGCGTTCATCTGGCACCTGGCCCCCACCCAGCATATGCTGCCCGTGACCGACGCGCAGGGGAGCAGCTCTCCACATGTGCTGCCGGGGTCTCCCGATTGGTGTGCTCTGCAGAAGGGGCTGGTCCTTGAAGTCAGCTCCTGTGCCTGTGACAGATGATATTTTTATGCAAGAAAACAAAACCAGGATATCTGATGGAGTGCTTTATCTTTCCAGACAGCTTGGAGCTACAGCTGCAAAGTACGAAGTTTTACGATTAGACTTCAAAACTGTGAGTGGAATTTAAACATCAGTTTTAAACGCCCACTTTTTTTTTTTACTTTTGTGTGTGTGTGTGTGTGAGTGAGTGTGTGCAACTTTGCCTGAAGTATATATATCTGCATAATAACTTTTCATTATCAAGCAAGCTGTTTCAAATTCTTGTAAAATGAAATAATTACTGCTTTGGAAAACTTCACAAAGTGTTAGCTGTATTTGTGCCTGGACTAATAAATGTGTGCTGAGGAGGAGGAGGATGCTCTTTTCAGTGAATGCAATTAGTCTATCTGGAAATTGTTTCAAATTATCTTTTCTACTGGAAAATGTGTTTGAGCAGGACTAGTGCTGAGGGAGAATCTCCTTGGAGTTATCAGCAAATGTCAGGCTGGTCTCTCTGTCTTTGTCACAGGTGTCGTCTGATGTTTGCTTGTGCATGGGGAGGGATTAGGTTAAAAACCTGCGGTTACCATTATGTGGCACTGCACTCACTAGATGAAAAATCTGTTGGTACCAGGTGTTAGCAAGCTGGCCAATTAATGATGATGGCAGGAAATTAGTTTAAGAGAATATTGTCCACTATGATGCAGATTTATAGAAATAATTTTAACAGATACATTGCACTTACTAGTGCACAGGGGGATAATTCTCGTAGCTGAAACACTAATGACCTGCTCTTTCTTGCATGAGTTTGAATAAGCATAATGGTACTAATGAATGATACTAATGAATCTAGGGGCTGATACTCAGGTCAGGAGCCCAAAAGTGAGCAGGCAATTTGCGACTCCAGGCTTGTGATTGTTTCAGTTTCCTGTGGGAACTGTCCAGAATGGTCTAGGATGACATCTGTTAGGATATTATTTTATACACAAACTTGAGTGAAGAGAGTTATATGTTGGAACTTTTCTTAAATCACCTAGATGTTAGTAAAAGCTGAGATACAGTTTCAAATCCTGTCTGGATAGTTCCACAGCTCTCTAGCTACCCAAGACAATTCAACACCCTTCCCAATTTAACATATTCAAGTATTTTCCTTAGAAAGCAAGCGACTTCATGTTTCTCTGCCTTGGCAAATGCATTGCATCAATTTATACTTTTATATTCTGGTTGATGCCGGTGAAATCCAAAGCTGATAAAGAAAAATAAGTGGCATGTTACTGCTAACTAGGTATAGCAGAAATACCATCCCTGACCACCACTCATTCTCCATCTGGGCACCTCCAGATCACGCGGCAACACAAACAGCATCCAGATGAGGTGTGGCATGCAAGTGCATTTCTGCTGAATTAGTCAGAACGCAGAACCTGGGATATATACCAACGCTGTACAACTGGCGAAGAGGCAGTCAGTTCAGTCCATTACCTGGTACAAAGTAATTAACAAATGAACTGCTAGAGTAAATCTATACCATTTCGCTACTCTTACATTGTTGGTTGCAGGGTTTTGGTTACAGCACTGCCATCTCTAAAGTCAGATTTACAGTATATTAAGCCATGGACTGAGTGAATCAGAACTTACTGGAAATAATGCAGTGATGATAAATTTCCCATGGCTTCATTCCTTTCCTCTACCTTTTCTTGGTCCCTTCAGCAGGGACACTCCAGAATTGTCCAGCAGAGCAAAACACAAGTGTTTTTTCCAAAGCTGGATTTGACACTGACAGAAAAATGGTCCCACAGAGAAAATCACAAAATTCAGCATATTTCAGCTAGAGAATTCATGTGGAGGAAATCCTAAATGGAATATGTCTTAACCCAAAGTGCTAATAAATGTATAATTAATTAGGGTTCTGTGTTAAACAATTTGCAGTATTTTTATTTCAATACCGTTAAAATCAATCCATTTTATTTCCCTTTCTAAAATAGCAAATGTGGGTTAAAAACAAAATCTCGGCACATACAGAAATGCGTTTCAGTGGCCTGTCCTTTAAATGCTGATCAAGTCCTTAAACTAAAGGGTCTCTAAAATCTTTGTAATAATGTTAAATGTTTTTTCTTGTTGCTCCCTTAATTTGGCAGTCTTTTCTCTATTAGATATTGCTATCTAGATAGAATGGGCTAGATTCTCTGCTAGGCAACCATGAATAAAGAATATCTTCATTGAAGTCAATAACATGACCCTGCATTCATTCCAGCGTGACTGGAGTTGGAATGCGGCTCCATACATGCAGCCGGCATCCCTACCAGACTGGATGAGAGGTAAACAAGGAGATACCACAGTTGTCCATGATGCTAGCAGAACGATGGCTGAGACCCTGCCAGCTTCCAGTTGTGCTTTCACCAGCAGCATCTTCCAAAAGAAAGATTAAACAGCACAATCTCACTTCTATTCCTCTAACTTCAGTTATGTCTCTTTAAACTATGCCTGGTTTTGTAGAAAGATGCTAAATCCAGCCACTTGCCATTATGCCTTGTCTAACGCATGTTCCTCAAGCAATAAAGTGCAGGTATGGCTTTATTTTCTTTCCTCCTGCTCAGAAAGATTTTAGGTTTTTCTTGATAACCTTTCGGTTTATGCTGTTTTTTACTGGTGATGTTGTTTTTAGGAAGCTTGGCTTCTCGCTGTGTAGGCCCTGCTCTCTGTGATACTCTGGGACCTCCTGGAAGCTGCTTCCCCATTCCAACAGAAAGTTCCGTTTCCGCCTCTGTTCCGTGACAATAACCACACTGTTCCCATGGCCACCTACCCAGCAAAATAACTCCCAGGTCTTTGTCGTGGAGAGACTAATGGGATTATTTTGTACTATAGGTGGGGCTTCCTTACGACTGCTTTCGTTTCCTTGTTCTGCATGCTAGGATAGTCCAGAGCTGCTGCCCTAAAGAGAGGAGAGGTTTTGTGTGGCTATCTGCAGACTCTGTCCTGTCTCCTGAAATTCATCCCAAAGTCATACAGTAGCCTATGTTTCAGATGGCAGAGCCAGCTCATACTGCTATTGCCGGTCAGAAATGGATGGTTTATACCTCTCTTGCTGCAGCTAAATAACTGAGTTCGGTGATATTTTTACCAACAGCAATTAATCTCTGCTAGTTTGAACTACCAAAGCTACAAAAGGATCTTAAGGGGAGGATTCTGCCTAGGGTCTGGGGTGAGGCAAGTTTCCCAGTTACTCCAAATGGGAAACAAAAATGTGGTATGTTCAGATTTTAAGGATTTATTGCAAATGGTACCTGCTATGTGGATTTCCAGGGACACTAAAGCCTCTGAACATTCAGCACCACCAAGAAAAAAAAGCCACCAAACAAAGCCAACAGGCAGGGATGTGCCTGTTCTTTGGTGTTTCACAGGTTCGTAGGATGAAGTGTGCTTGTATCTACCATTGAAGTGGGGATTAGATGAAGCTAAGGATCAGCTGAACTGTAGCTAAAATAGTTTCTCTTGAAGTACTTTTTTATCGTTATCCAGATATTCTTGTACTATGTGAGCATGTTCTTGACAACAGTAGTCTATTATTCTAAAATAACTTACTAAATTATGTCTGTACAGGCACAAGTTTTACCTGTAGCACAAAATATTCATATGATGTATGGAGCCTAATTGCAAAACTTGTATGAATATTTATACTATTTTATGAAAACTGTAAAGTTTTCTAAACTCTTGTCTTTTATAAGTATTTAGCATTCTGTTGCACCTGGTCGCTGATGACAAGAATGTATCACAGGCTGTTATTTTTAAAATAGACCCATAAGAAAACTAGAAAAATGTGCCTGATTCTATTTTTAAAATTACTATTCTACTTCCACATATGCATTTGCGAGATGGGGATATTTGATAGGCAGTTGGTCAATCAGGCTTATGAAAGGGAAGAAGCGGAAGAAGAGAAGCAGTTGCTTAGCACATGTAAAAGAGTCTGCAAATTGAAGGAGGTTTGTGGACCTGAGAGATAACGCCTTGGCTGCAATATCACTGCTAATATCACTGTTTTTTCAGGCCTGAGAAGTATCACACTATAATCTCATAAAATCTTTGTGAAATTGGGGCCTTTGAGTCACCTGAGAGAAGCTGTCCAGAAGCAATGTGTGAAAGGAAGGGAGTTTCAGGACAAAGGAAAGCACTGAAAAAACAGACCCGTGCTAATACTACACAAACGCTTCTTGGAGGTGAAAATGAGAAAGTACAAAAGCTGGCAAGGAGAGAGATGAGGGTATGAGTAAGAGTCATGTACCTCTAATGTTGTTCTTTACCCTTTGTGCTATGTGTTTCATGCCTTAGGGTAAATGAATAATACTCTGTTTTGAAGACAAATTAAGTTACCTTAATTAATGCACAATCATTGTTTTGAAGACAAATAAAATTACCTTAATTAAATTACTGATTGTGGGTTCTCAGATAAAAGGTGTATCCATGTGTCAAAGGTAGGTGCATCATTGAGGTTCAAACACTTGTTAGGGAGATGTGCAGGACAGGAGGGAGGTGCACTGCTGAGCAACCCAAACCACAAGCTTTCTGACTCCATCCAGAAAAATTAGAGGGATCCCAAATGCAGTTGTTTGCAAAACTTTTACAACCACAACTGGATTTTTCGACATTTAAACCCCACCTGTTTCAGTGCCACTGTATTATGTCCTGAAATTATAGCAGTGTGAATGGTGTACCTGGCCATCCCAAAACCCCCACCTTTTTCAAGAGTTTATGTATCATATAGACCCAGAAACTGGTATGGTTTAAGTTATTCCTGTCCCTTTATGAATAAAGGGCTAAGAGCCCTTTCCCTGGCATATTATTGCAGTGACACAAATGGAGGAATTAAATATATTTTAAACAGGGGGCATTTAAAGAACTAAGCTGTGAGTAAACCAGTGGGACTGGCTCTAATATTTCAGTCTGGCCAAAGGAAAAAAAGCCTGAAAATAGGTTTCAGTATTGTCTGTCATTTGCTCAAGCCCAAACTTTAAAAATTCCAACCCGTATCTTTATACCTTAATACATATCTTCACACCTTTGTATCTTTACATCTTGTTCATGTCTTTATATCTGTCTTTATTAACCAGCAAAATTTAGGCCCACATATTTCTAATTATTGGAAACAAATGTGGATTTAATTTCTGTGCAAGGTAGAATTCTAGCCTTCATGTTAACCAAGAAAATGCATCTCAAAAGAAAATCCAGGCAACTGACGTGGAAAATAATTAATGGCAACATAAACATTCACTATTTTTAAGCACTTTGTGAAGTTTTTAATGGGTAGCTGGAGCAGAATCCAGTTTTGGGTTGAGCAGTCTTGCAAATCCACTAAACCTCGTGGAAACAGAAATAACATAACTAAGGTGCCCTCAAACACTTTGTAAACTTTTCAGAGAACTCCCTCCTGTGTAATTCCTGCCGTTGAAATGTTCTGCACCAAAGCACAGCAAGGCAACTGTGGGTAGCTCAGGCTGGGGAGGAAAGATAAGGATACTTTGCCCCTCATTGTATCAAGAGAGTAATATCCGGAAGGAGGACTGAGACAGTATTGGCTGGAATTTGGCAGGGTTTAAAATTTAAGACATTGCAAAATGCCGTGAGAGCTGTGATGCCAGTGTAGGATCAGGATATCAGTATCAGCGTAGCCTGACATGCCTGAGCACAAGCGTCCATGTGGAGGATGCCTGCACTGTTGTTGTTTCATCATTTTAATTGCAATAATACCTAGAGTTAAGCTCTGTTGTGCCAGCTGCGCAAAGTCCGTGGCAGCACACCTACACGGTGTGTCTGTGCTCAACAGGTTCTGCTCTACTTACAAAAAAATGCCTGTGACCTCAACTTTGAGGTGGTTTAAGCAACCCTGCCTGGCTGCAGGGCAGAGGTAGGTTATAATCCTACCCACTCTCGTTGCTAAATCCGAGGCCTCTCTTTGAATGCTACGTTTTCCAAAGGCTTTTCCACTATTTTCCTGGAGGGAGAAGAAAATTTTACTCTCTATGTTGGGAATATATGGGTCTGAATCCCTGCAGACTGGGGAGCAACAGCACCATGTCCTGCCATGTCTGCAGCAAGTGTCCTTATCCCCGAAAGCACTGTACAGGCTGCAGGAGGCATGGCTGCTAATCCCTCCCACACCACCCCTATTTTAGGGAGAGAGATCCCAGGGGGTGCTCTAGCATTTCTTTCCTGATGCAGCTTCTCAGGCACAGTGGAAATGCTCCATATTGTCCCTTGAGCAACTCGTTGCTCCATTGCCCCTCCAGGAAACTCAGGCACCAAAGTTCAATACCTTAAATTATGTGGCTAAGTTCAGCAGCTGTGATGCCTTAGGTGGGTGTCCAAGTCCGGCATGCTAAAACTCACTCAGAATTTCCAAGCAAGGAAGTAAAAATAACATTCCTCCTCATGTTTTTGGCTCTTGCTATCTCCATCCCAACATGGATTAAATAAACATTCAGATGTTAGCAGGAGGGAATGCCAAAGGATAGGGTGCTTTATAGAGATCATTTGCATGCACAGCTCACATGGAGTCACGAGCAGTGATTTCAATTGCTGCCAGCCTGGCTTCCCAGTACTGAAGCAGAGAGGAGCATGCCTCTTCCAGGTCCTCAATTCAATTTTCTGCAACATTGAAGTTGGCAGTCAGTAGGTGATATATATGCTCTTCATTGTTGTTCTTCATCGGGGAGCAAAGACCTTGGGATGTATCCACTGTCCCTTTTTCATATTTTGAAGTTGACTTCCATTTACTTTTTCTTTCCCCCCCAAAACTTAAATTGCCAAATGCTTCTGTAAAACATCTCCATGAAATTGAGATGCTGCTCCATACCCTTTGCAAATGTAAATTAACTAATCTTGCAGGAGTAATTGACAGAAAAGTAATTTCCCTTTATCATGACAAATGGTATTGCAGTATGAGAGCAATGACTACAATTTAAGCAGCTATGAATTGTGCATTAGGGAGCTCTAGGCCTGAATATTGCTCACAACGAAATTTAAATTGCATTTTTTCTGCGTCTAGCTGTTTATAAATAACACTGCAGTTACAACCAACAATACTAATTTTTGTCACCTATTTCTTATTGTCACTGACAGTAGAAATAAAAGATGTAGATAGCTGATGGTCAGTGCAGTAAATAGAGGTTAAAATACTCTTTAATACACTCAGATTTCACTAGAAATGGGAACAAACCAAAATCCTAGATCCAACCACAGCATGAAGTGTAAGTGCCTTGAAAAGCTAAGCAAACATTCAGCAACTAGGATCTCTTTCCATGGCTGATAATACAAAAAAAATTTAAAAAATTTTTAAAAGATACAAGGCTCCTTGAACTCTGTGATATAAATAAAGATTTTTATACAAATTTCTGGCTTGGACCTAACTCTCAACTTACCTGGCAACTGTATTTAGATGCAGAAGGGTAAGTAGTTTAATATGTATTCTCGCCAGATCCTGCCCATTCAAGTACTTGCACAGGTGTGCTGTAAGCTCGACAGCTTTCAGTCATTTCCAGCACTCTCTGTGCTTGCATCCACGGTGCCACAACCCCCTCTGACTGTGCAGGCATTCCACGTACGTGCTGCTGAAATCCTGAATGGGCAGTTAGCTTGTGAGGCTGGTCGACCTGTGAATAAAGGATAACTAAGGGACAGGGTAGCTAATGGCTATTTTTGCAACTCATCAGCATGGCAGAGTACACGAGCAATCCTCTCTTGACTGTGGTGGATCTTCCTGGAGCGTTGGAGCTCAGGGTCTGTCACCTGTTCTTCACATGTGTTTCACTACGTGTGGACATGAAATCTATGAGGACATTTCTTGATGCCATCAGAGCAGGTTTAGCTGCCCATGCAGCTGAAGTCACAGCCATCTCCATGCTCCATTTGATAGGTGGGGTGAGCACGGGCTGTCCTTTACCCCACGGATGGTGATGCTAGAGCCACAGGTGGTAGAGGCAGCCACATCTGCAGTGGGAACATGCTGGTCTTCGGTGCTTTTTCTCCAGCCTGGGTGTCATAAGCGTATACTCAGAAAGTCCCTGCTTCTTGGAAATGCGTTGTCTGAGAAACACAGTGCTACCTAAATGGTAGGAGCAGAATGCAATTACATGTTTTCTTTGTATGTAATCTTTTATTGCTCTACAGTTGAGCCATTGCCCGCTAAATTCTCACTGTTTTTACAATACAGCTGAGTCCTCAAGGGAGGACTTCAAAGAGGAAAAAGTGTGTGTTGAGGCAGGGAGTTTGGGTTGGTAAAGCAGACATAGAATATGGCATCAAGAAATGCAAAGCAGACATGGGCATTGCTCTGTGATGTGTGTTGGCTCAACTGAATGGAAATGAGCATCTATTACATTTTTATAAACCAGGCAAAAAATAATCATAGGAAGAGATAAATTGGCTTCAGTGTAAATTCAAGCTCTGCTGTATGCTCCTCTGTGATAATGGGATAATGTACTGATGTAAAGAACTTTTTTGCTGCAGTCTGTGAATTCGCTAGCATAGCTGTGTATGCAAGATATTGAAAAATACCTTGGTTTTCTAATGGCTCTCACCGGGAAGGAGTAGAGGATCTAAAAGATCAGTGGAACAAAAAAAGACAGGCGGAACAAAGGGGCAAATGAATATTTTTGTGCATGCAGGACTCTTCTGGTTTTATTTTTTCTTTTGCAAGTGTCCATAACACTGTTTTCTGTTCCTCTGACTCTTTCTTACCACTCTAACTTCAGAGAGGTACAGATGTCACAACTGTCTAATGCCTGTGAAGGAGCAAAGGAAATAAACAACCTAAAGATGCAGATCCCTGTGCTGCCAAAAAGCGTAAGATCCTGATTAATGGGAAGAAGTGGTTTCATGTAGCACCTTTTACCTTGAGAAATTTACCTTGAGAATTAGCCTCGAAGAAAGGACTATTCAGTCGAAAACATACGCCTTGAAACTGGTTGTAATGAAAGTCACTACAGTAGAGTAAATTGGAAGCCTTTTAGCAGCCAAAATATTTTCTCTTTAACTGAGACCTGCATATTAGCTTCAGTCTGAGAATAAATATTTAGAGTCAAGATTTTTTTGATAGAAATCTATAATTACCTTTGCAATATTGCTGGTATCCATCTACTTAGCAAAGACTGACTTTATTAGCTATTTAATTGTCTGAAATGCTCTATTGCCAAATGCTCAGGGAGAACAATGTCTCTGTCAGATTCTGCAGCTGTTGGGTTGTGTGTTTAATAACCTGTTATATTTCAGACCCTGTAGAAATTAGTCACTGAAACCTTTCTTCTTTTAATCAATCCCTAGATTAAAGATATGGCCAAACTAAATCTTTCTTTGAAGATAGCTTCACAGAGTTTTCATCCTCACCTAAGGTTTAGATTACCTCAAAGCCTATGTCAGCAATCTGTGTTCCTTCAAAATGTTTAAAAAGTTATGAGTTTAAGGTCACGTCCTTGTGTGTGCGATAGCTGATGGGGACTCTGCCCTGACCTTGGAAGCAGCAGGGATGAGGAACTCCTGGTGGCGTGCCTCCAGAGCTGCGGCACCCATGCGTGATCTGTCCAACAATCCTATCTGATGATGAACCTCCAAACTGCCAAGAAAATGTTGGAAATAAGGCCACACCTGTTAGCGGGGATGCAGCTCTGATGTAAATGGGAGTGATTTACTCCCAGTCCATCTCCCCCTTTCTCCCTGAGGTTGCCTGCTGGAGGCAGCCTTTGACAATGTGACTGTGACCTGGGGGAATATTATTCTCCATGCTCTGGCCAGCTCCATGTCTTTCCTCCAGAAAACACTATTGAGTCAGAACTGCAATGGGAAAGTCTCCAGAAGTTTGGCAAGGCTTAAAAAGCATGCAAAAATGTTAGAGACCATGTGCCTGATTCTCCTGGTAGAGCTCCACCCATAAGTAAATCCCACATCTCTTCTTTTCTGCATGCAAGGTGTCTCTGGCCAAGTTAGTCAAGGAGGCCAACCTTTGCTAACTATGTTATTTGGCTAACAGCTCTAGGGCTGAGTCAGTGTCAACAACTTGTAGAGCTGAGACAGCCAAGAAAAGCCTTCTGAGGAGCCCAAGCCTCATAGATCAGCGCAGTAAAGAAAGAGAAACACTGGGATTCAGAACAGGGAGGGCAACTAATGCTAGTCTTCATTTTAAATATTGAATTATACAGGTGAGGAACGAAACGACCTCGTATCTAGTTCGTTCCTCTGCCACTGCCATTCTCTCCATTGCATTCCTTTGCCATGAGTTCAGCCCGTATCATCTCTCCCTGCTGCTGATCCTAGATTAAGCTAGCTGAAAGGCACAGAGTACAAGGGAAAATTTTGCTTTTCACGGATTGCAAACCAAGACCACTTACTGGGTTTCCCAAGCATTAGGACTCCAGGGACAAGAGATTTGGCTATGGCTGGTCAGGGAAGGTTCTGCAGCTGCCTGGAGGTGGGAAAACAAAATGGTGTTTTTATTTTTACATTGCTAATGAGAGATGGGGATGAGCCTCTACAGCTGGAAAGACAAAGGGCAATTGGAAGTCAGAGCTATTACACAGATTCAACAGATATCTCCTAGCCTTCCTGGAGATGATGGTAATGACAGCAAATAGTCCCTAGCCCTTGCCATAGTGAAGACTTTCTATGGTAGAAGGACTTTTCTTCATGGTACAGTGATTGCACTGACAGCCTCACCTGGCTCCAAACTTACATGCACTGAGGGCTGGGGAGATGAGATGGCAACAAAAAACAACAGGTACAAGTAAAATGTCGAAAGAAGATGTGGAAACAAAAGTCCACATTCACCTAACCACTGTCAGATGGGCAGGGCACCACAACAGAAGTAGGTTTCAAGGACATTTTGAAGATGAGTTTACTATGTTACCTATGTTAAAAATTGAAAGTTCACTACATTTAAAGTTTTTAACTATATTAAAAACTATGTTAAGACAGGCAGACGACAGGCTGGAATTTGCATCTGCTGCTGTTAGCTGGGCAAAGTGAGGAATAGTCAGTCTCGTAAGCTGTAAGGAAAAAGTGAACTCAAAGGAGATGACCTTACGGGGGGAACCACAAGTCTGCGTCTGTGGGAAGCATGAGAGAGGATGATAAGCTGGTCTTCTGAAACCAGGATGCAAAGAGCTTTGTTTAGTATGGATTTAAATGAAGTAGTTCAGAAGATGTCTGATTATTGCAACAAGGATGGGGTGCTGTCCTAACATTACCAGGATCTGGCCTTCATAGAGCAAGACACAAGCATAGTCAGCCTAGAGAGAGGACCTTTTTGGTGTTGGCATGTGTAGAGGGGACCCTTTTGGTGATTCTTTGTGGATAGTCGCATTGTCACAGCAACACTACAATGAAGGACAAGAATGTCCAAGCAACATTTTAGTGGCATTGCATCTGACATTAAACGTGTCAGTAACCCACTTACATCATACTGAAGGGCAGTCCAAATTATTTGAATTACTTTCTTTAGGAAGACTGATATGTGTTTGCCTTCAGCTGGTGTCCAGCCTTCCCAAGCCAGGTTCTCAAAACTTCTGCTTTCTGTCCAGCCTTACAGTTGCTTGAACAATTTTTTTTTTCCTTTTCTTCCTCTGGATCTTTTTCAATGCTGGCCTTTCTCAGTGCCTGATGCATGTGTTATACTGACCTTGGCATACTCTCTGAATTTAAATTCTTTTTTGAAGCACTTTACTACCAGGTATCTCTCCAGGGAAAACTGCCTCTTGTGCTGTTGTATACTTCATTTCTCCTAAAGCTCACCCTCGCCCAGGTTAAAGGACATCTGTTTTATATTGCCTTTATTTGGTGTCACTGCTCAGCCCTTCCCACTTTTCTCCTTCCTGCTCCATTGTTTTACCTCTCTCTGTTCCATGTCTCTGATTTACACCGTCAGTTCTGCCAAAGCTATTTGGCCCAATGCTCACCCTAATTATGGAGATTTGCTTCACAAAGATGGAGTAAGAGGAGTTATTTTGGTGTTGCTGATACAGCAGGATCTGAATCTGGGACTGATTTCTTTCTTTCAATAGCAAGCAGGATTTTGGCAATATCATTGAGTAAAAACCTGCTTTCACTTAGAGTACTCAATACCAAATCAAAATTTTTTAGAAGATTAATTCTGAAAAAAATCCTTCATATTGTAATTGTCTGTCTAGCAAACGATGTCATCTGCTAAACAGGAATCACTAAAGAAGGTCTTGACAATACAGTCGTAACCGAGAATAAGACAATATTCCGTGTTGTGTAAGCCATCAAACCAGGCTAGACTGCAGTAGACTACATCAGGGAAGACTTTAATGACTAGATTTATTTTGAAATATTTTAAAACATTTTGAAACTTCTAATCTCAGGAATAAGGAGGAAA
Source organism: Buceros rhinoceros silvestris (assembly GCF_000710305.1). Lineage (NCBI taxonomy): Eukaryota > Metazoa > Chordata > Aves > Bucerotiformes > Bucerotidae > Buceros > Buceros rhinoceros. Next base: position 51,600 of record NW_010394588.1, read on the forward strand.
CTTGTAGTTACCTGGAAGGATTCGAAACTACAGAGAGGAATAGAGTAAATCTTTCGGTTGATCGAGAAAAAAATATTTTTCCATTAAATACAGCTTGAACCTTCCCTGGTGCTTCTTTTTCATATGATATTCATCTCACCAAAACTGTATTTTCTCAAAGTATCACGCTTCGGCTGAAAACACGGCGTGGCTTCTTGCCAGATATAATGATTTAAAGATACACATATGCTTAGTTGACTAGCTTTGAATGAACGTAACTGCTGCATTTTGTACCATCAGCTTCTTAACATTCCCGCAGCAAACTCTTCCCTGCTACACTCCAAGCCTCCCGAACTCCTTGCCTTTACAGGTTAGGGGACACTGAAAAAATGCGTAACCCTAGAGTGTGATGACAGCTTTTGCAAGGCATGTTGTTGACTGGTGCTGATTTGAGCAATGATGGGTCTGTCGGGGAATTTAGCCATGTGCCCGGAGGCTGACTGGGAAGGCCTGATGGGGAAGCTGTTCCCCAGCCAGTGATGCCTTTTGTGCATCTGAGCTGACTCACAAGTGGGAGGGAGAGTCTCCAGAAATGCTGAAATCCCCTGCATGAGATACCCACATAGCTTTCTTTCATGGGACATTGAGAAAAAACAAGAGATACAAGTAAGGGTCTGTAAACCCCCACAAAAAGACAAAGAAATGCTTTTGCTGAAGCTTGGTTGCCTGCTTGGTGCACTCAGTGCACAGCTTGGGGCACCGCTGCACGAAAGCCGTGGATGAGAAGCACCTGCCGACTGTTCACGCTTTTTTGCAGGCTGTACCTTCCTGACTGCTATCACCTTCTGCTGTGATATGTGGCTCAATCCTTTTCCCAGCCGTATGGTGGATGTCAGGAGGTGACATGAATAAAGGAAATCAGCTGTGAACTGACACGGGTATAACAGTGACAGACAGTAAAAATATTTCAAAGCCACTAAGCATCTTCTTTTTTCCTTGTGGATTCACTTGTTTTGGCCCTTCATGGACCTTGCCGTGTGTCTGTGAGTGTCTGACACTTCAGCCAAGAGTTATGACAGGAGTTAGAGATCTGTGCAGTCCTGTTTTATTATGATGATTTATCGTTTGTATTACAGTAGTGCCTAGAGGCCTCAAGCAAGATCAGGGCCTCACCGTGCTAGTCACTGTATAAACATGTATTGGGAGATGGTCCTTCTCTGAAAAGATCACAAACAAAAGGTGGGAGGAGGAACAGAAACCCAGAGATGTGAAATGCATTCCCCAAGGCAACCCCAGGATAAGTACCAAGGCAGGGAGCAGCAGCACTCGTGTCCCCTGGCTTCTGACTGCCCATGTCCACACTGGGCTCCACCATCGGCAGCTCGTCCATGTCCTCCTTGCCAGAGGCTCTGCAGAGGATGGCACATTCCTGCTTCGCCGCGGCCCTGCCCGCG